>NW_028247474.1:0-73333 GCF_964263255.1 Lissotriton vulgaris | reverse complement strand
CTGTGGATGTAAAGGGGAACATATGAGTGTGTGTTTTGTCATGCATTTTTGCCTGAATAAAGTTTTCAACTTTTAACTTGTCTGAATCTTGACACTGTCATTTTGCTTTAACTGCAACCCACATTTTAGGCATGATTTCCTATGTCTCATTCACAAGCTATCATACATCCAACTACGACTCCCATGATGCATTAATACATATGTTGTAAGGAGTGGACCGGACTGAAATGTTTTTTCTTCATGTCACACAATCTATGCAGTGTGCATGCTATGGGGAGATGTGTAATGATTGTTTGCCATGCATCTTACCTTGACTGCTGGATGCAGGGTCGGAGCTGTCAATGTCAGCCACACCACCTACACTCTCAGGCAGGAGAGTGGACTCCACCAGCTCTTCATGGGGCATTGGCTGTCCGGCTGTGGATGTTCCTCCCCCAGTCGTCTGTGACTCCTTCAATCTGGCTGCCACCCTCACCTTGGACCTTTGGCGCATGTCGTACCACCTCTTGCGCAGCTCCTCGATGGTACGATTAGTTACACCCACAGCATTCACCTTCTCCTGAATTTGCAACTATATCTTTCTTTTTCTTGCCTCAGGTACCTTCAGGGCTTTCTTTCCAAACAGGAGTTCATGGCTGCAGACCATCTCCTCTATGAGGACCTCCTGCTCTTTTTCTCAAAACTTGTGTTTTCTTCTTCTTTTCTCACCCTCCATGCCCTCCTGTGGCCTCTGTGACTCCATTGTTGAGCGTGATGTGCTGTGCAGCCTTCAAACACACTCCTAACTGCCTCTGGGTGCGGTTCAGGCAAACAGGTGCAGCTAATCACTCCCAATTCCTTGTTGTGATGTCATCAAGCTGCACCTGTATTGCAGATTCCCGGTTTTGCGATTTCTTAATTTGCAAATTTCGCAATTAAGGAATCTCAAAACAGAATTCTGAGAATTTTTTGCGATTTTAAGAAATCGCAAAACTTTAGCAATTTTTTTTATACATCCCGTTTTGTGAATCTAAAACTGCGAATCGCAAATTCTCGCACTTTGAGATTCGCAAAACGGAATCTTGATACATATGCTCACTGATCCTTTAATAAAACCTGTATGGTTCCTAATTTATATACGACTCAACAACGTTTATTCAATTGATTATACTACTTGATTTATTGTGAATCCTAATCTATTGAGGGGAATATTTCCTCATATATTCTTAAGAACAACACAGTCCTGACTCTTTGAAGGCCCAATATCTTTGATTGTCTGATATGGTAGTTCAACACAAACTAATTAAGCTATTGTGAACTTCAAGGACAGCAATTTTTAAACAAAGAATTGAAGCCATGACATTTGCAAATAATCAAAGGTATTCTCCTGCAAAAAATGAGCAAGCAATGAGTCCAAGAAATTACTGCTGTGAAGGATCAAGATGCAATAAAAGACCTCAAGAATCCTAAAGTGAATGTGCTTGAAGCTTTACTAAACATTCTTTTGAACATTGCACAAAAGAAATAATTGTTTATATGTAAAGAGACAGAAACTGTAATTTCAGTACAATAATCTTCTGCAAAAAAGCAAGACTCTACTAAATCCTCTGAGAAATGTCAAGTTTCTAATTGAAACAGGCATTGATGATCTAAGTTAAAAAGCAAACTCTGGGAATAATTGTTTCTAGTATTTTTATCTCATCCCTTATTCAATAACTCAAATGAACAATTCTAGAGTGGCCTGCTGTATTATCACTTTATTCACTCCCTTTGAAACTGTATATGGTTGGCATTTGACCAGCATCAGCCTTGCTCCATGGTGGCTTTGATATGTCAATAATGCTTAGCTAATATTGGATGGTATTACAAAAGCTCTAGAGTATAGAAAGTAAAGTTGTGACAATATTAAGGGCCTTATTTCGATGTCGGGCGGTCCCAACCGCAGCATTACAATGTGACTGCAGATGGTGCGGTCACATACTCCCATTTTTCTATGGGAGCCTGTGCTGCACCCGTAAACCAGTCGTAGCAATAGCTTCCATGGAGAAATGGGAGAATCTGTCATCCCTGCAACCCGTGGCAGACACCTCAACGTGCAGAGATGAACAGTGAGGCACCCTAGGTGACCCGTCAAGCCCCAATCGGAGGACGGAGGGAGAAGGGGGCCCTGCTAGCGGCCTGCGAAGTCGCTTCCTAGAAGGCTTTCCCGACAGTGGAAATGCCATCCATTGGGATTATGGCCAGGCCTCCGACTGGGTGACAGGCTCCTTGAGCCCTTTGGAATCTAGTTGGAATGACCGGCCAGTTTGACTTTCAACTGCCTGCATTATAATGCAGCGGTCAAAAGTGAAACCCACGATGAGACTCAAAAAGCCTCTGACCTGCAGTCAGAGGCTTTCCAAGTCTCGTCGTAATGAGGCCTATAATGTGGGTGTGCGGCATTAAGTAGAAAAGGTAATACAATAGTCTAAAAGTGACAGGGTCAACGCTGCGGTTAGTCAGTGCAATGTAGTACAATCAAAATTCGAAAGTTTGCTTCAAGGATATGTGGATTGGCCACCCAACATTCCAATGTTTGGAGACGGAATCCCAAAATAGCAATACAAACAAAATCTTATCCTGAGCAAATGTCCATTCCAAAGTAAATCCAGCAGACCGTAGTTATGGTCATTTCTTTGTTTTATTCCAAATGCCAGAATTCCAGTTAGGTAATATCACAGCCAGTCTGGACATAATGCAGCCAACACATGTTTCGTCTCGTGGATTATTTAAACCGACTTCATCAGGGTCACAGAAATGATGTAATATAAAAATATATAAGCAACAATGACCCTTATTTCATTTGCCTAATCCTACTAAAGTTAGTGAAGTTGTTAAAAAGTGAAGAAAAGTCACAAAGGATTGTAATTTATGGAGAGAGTGTAGGATTGGTTCCTTTGTAAAGAATAAAAAGGTATGAATAATGTATCCAAATTTATCTTCAGATTTTAAGACCTAATGCACCTTAAGGTTGTTGTGCCAAGTCTGATTCACCAAAAAAGAGTGTGCAGGTGGTAACTGAACACGTTCCAATAAACGACCACAGCCACCAATTCATCCAGTTATGACTTACCTAATAAGTCATAATCAAGTTCAGTCCTCAGTAGTAAAGCATTGATTTTCGCAAGCACCTAAGTAATAATCATTATCAATACAACTATCTACAACCATAGTTAACAAAACACACATAGGTACTATTATAAAGTAATCCATACCGATATCTCACTACTTAATCCCTTTATTCCTCAGTATCTTTCAATCCAACAGTCGACAATTCATGTATCTGTAAAACATAATCCACACGGTATATTTCAGGAGGACAAGAGGAGGTGCCACTGGTTATGCAAATCAAGCTCTTCAGTATGATATGTGTTTAACGTTTGCTAAAATGTAATGGCGTAAGTGTCATATCCAACAATATTTAGCTTTTCTTGAGAGAGCATCTGACTTTCTGGCACTGGAACCACATTCCAAGTTTCATGATTGAATATGAATAACTGCCATAAGTACATGCAGTGGTCAACTCCGCTGTCCATAGACTAATATCAAGTAGGCAATATAATTACACGAAACAATGCAGTGTTGCATCGTCTAAATCCGCTAGGAGGGTATTCCACATCACTTATAACTTCTTACCCTTGGAACACCTGAGTACTGAATACTCCAATACCCCAATAACATATTACAAATAAATTAGCCCACACACAACCTTCTCAAGTAATTAGTAATAAAAACACTGTGGAGTACATGCTCATCTCAGCTTCTTGCATGGGCGCCATTTTGAATTGCCATTTTATACACGGGTAATGTGTCATCAAAATCAAAAATAGACTATCACGATGAAAGTGTAACATGCAAACACAGGCGCCATATTTAACGGCAGCCAGAGGTCTCAAACTGAGTCATATCCCTCAAAGCAAACTACGTTGTCCATAGACTAATAGCAAATTGGCAATGTAATTACACTAAACAGTGCAGCGTTGCATCTACTAAATCTGCCAGGAGAGTATTCCACATGACTTCCAACTTTTCACCCTCGGAACTCATGAATGCTGAGTACTTCAATATCACATATTACAAATAAGTAAGCTCACACAAGGTAAAAACACATAATTCAACAACTTTCTCCAGAATTAGTAATAAAAAACACTGTGCATTACATGGTCATACCTGCAAACAATGGGGAGAGTGCTCCTCATTGTGTGTTCGCGTCTAGCGTGTGCGCCATTTTATGTTATCAATTTATACATTGGTATGGTGTCATCAAAATCAAAAACAGACTATCATGGTCAAAGTGTCAAAATGTAAACACAGGTGCCCTATTGGAACGGCAACTAGAGGTCCCAAACAGTGTCAAAGCTTTCAAAGAAAATGTCAATAGTCATTTACATTTTACAAGGAGAACACTATATTCACTGCAATCAAATCATTATCCTGCTATTCCTCATTGTATCTCTTATGTGGGTGCCAGATTGAATTACTGATCATAACTAAACAGGCATTGTGTAATGAATTTTTTATTTTTTTGTTTGGCGTATGTTGCTGTTTTTGTATGGGTAAAGGGGTGTAGGAATTTAATTCTAATAATTAATAATAATGTTAACTTATAATAATTATAATAATGATTATTAATTATGTAAAATGTGTAAACAAGATATTGTTTAAGGTATATATAAGGTGTGAGGTGTTGCATTTGAAGGGGTAAAGGGTGGGAAGTTTATTAAATACAATTAGTTTATTATTTGTAAATCATTAATGGTGATTGTTTAATTAATATTTATGTAAATTAGGCAATTACGATTTTGTAATTTATATATTAAGGTATCAATTACCAGTTCAGTGGTCCATGACACCACTGAACCCGTGGTGCGGTCCGTGGACTGCCAGACTGGCAGTCCACTCACAATATAAGTGTATTAAATTTGTTTACTTTTGCATATCAGTTGTTTTTGAGTATATACATAACTGACTACAGTGGGTCCTGGTTGATTCACTCTGGTGTTGCTTTTGGCGACACTCGAGCTGCTGTGTATGAATGTAGTTGAGTGAAGATCAATTGTTGATCTCAGCTTAGTGAAAAATTAGTCCCAGGAGAAACTTCCTTTTTTTCTTACCTTTGGTACCCCTTCTCTTGGGTGTGGGGTCGCTCCAATTCTCTCTTTTGATAAAGCCAATTCTGCCACTCATCACACCTCCAGAGCTTCAATGCACATTCTTGGCAGAGAGAGGTAGCCTCACTGTCTGAGAGGACAATAGCCTTCCACTGAGAGTAGGAAGAGGAAATGAGTGTTAAATGGTAACCTGATAGCAGGTATTAGCAACCTCAGAGTGGACAGAAACAGTTGGTAGAACAAAGTGTAGCTTTAGTACAACTTCTTTTGACTTGAAAACACCAATAAAATCTTATACTATTCATTCACAGAGTCCTTCCAGCCACCGTTGAGGATAGCAACAGTTTTGTTTCTGTCAGATGGGAGGAGATAGGAGGAGAGCCCATCTAATTGGGGGGCTCACTGAAAAGAGAACACTGGCCTCCTGTTTGCCTTCTTCAGAGACAAAAATGCAGAACTCCAAGAAGGCCCAGCTGATCATAAAGGACTGGCAGGCAGGAGACCTGGCTGGAAAGAGACCGGGCCCATATTTACTAAGCCCCTGTATTTATGGTGCATCTATGAAGATCTTAAGTTATATTTGTCAAGCAATGCAATGTAAATCTTGCTTCGGTTTAGGCAGTCTGCATGGTGCAAGCTCCGCCATGCATCGGCCTGCGTGAAGCCAATTTTTTTAATGCAAGGTTCAAGTTGCAGCATAAATCTTAACACAATTCTAATGCAGTGGTAGTTACAAAGCACACACTCTGTGACATAGCGTCATGCTGTGTATCGCAATGGTGGGAAAGTGTCAGTAGGCTACGCTTTGTCACTGCAGATGCAAGAAATGATGCAATGGCATCAAAACAAATAGTTGTTACACCTAGTAGTTAAAGCAAACTCTTTGTTGCCATGGATGGTAGTCATACTTCAAATGGGTGGTGGTCTGCATTAATGACAGCTGCAGCAAAAGAGGAAGGAGAGGATATTTCAAAAAAAGTTTACCCTCATAGATATCAGGTAGGAGGTAATTCAGTTATATACACTTTGGAGTCATTGTAGAAGATTGGATCAAGTCTGTAGACATCAACAGGATGTTCCAATACCAAACCACCAAATGTCAAACTGACGGTGGTACTGCAGATGCTGGCTTCTGGTTCTTTTCAAAACACATCTGCACATTTGGAAGGTATATCTCAGGGTACCTTCTCATCAATTCTGCCAACTGTCCTAGCACTTGCAATATTTCCACTTATGTTGGGAGCTATTGACTGTATACCTGTACAATTGGTGGCACCTACATCTAGAGTGCAGTGCAGTCAGAATATCGATATTGAAATATTGATTTGCATGAATATCGAGTCAAGAATGTCAATGGTGGAAAATATCGAGGTTCATTTTTTCATTGTTTAAAATATCTATTTTTGTGTAATGTAGAAATATCTATTTTGTAAATATCGATGACAAATGTATTGTTGTAAATAAGTATTTTTTTTGTTTTTGTTTAACCCCTTCACTGCAGCGGCTATTCCGCCGCATCGCTAAGGGGGAGGCGGGGCCGCGTGGCGGTCCCGTGCTCGTGACAGAACCGCTCCGGCACGGCCCGCGGGTGAGCTGTGTTTGTGACGGAACGGTTCCGTCACGGCCCGCCCGCCCTTCAGAACGTCAGTGCAGGCGCGGAATTTGCGCCGCACAGGCGCGGCGAGAGGGCCGTGATGGAACTGTTCCGTCACCAGCACAGCCCACCCGAGGCTCATGACGGAACGGTTTCGTCACGAGCATGGGAGGGGTTAATGTTGTTTTTTTACTAATTTGGTAGTTGTTATTTTCTATTTTTTCCCAAAAAAATTATTTGAAAATGTTAGTTTTTGTTGTATTTTAATTTCTTTTAAGGAGCTGAATGTTGTGATTAAAGTAGATAAGGGTGGGGAGTAATTTAAAAATATTTGTTTAAAATTGTAAACATTTTAATTGTATGTAAAAATGTAGGAGCAGGATGTTGGGTTGATAGGGGATAAGGTTGAGGAGTAATTTAAGAATTTATTTTACATAATTTTTTTAACATTTTAATAATTTTGATTTGTAACATTTGTAAACTTTAATTGTGAGTTAGAATGTGATATTTAAATTTGTTTATTTTTGTGAGAAAGGGTGTCTCACATTTTTAATAATAACATTTTTTAAAATTGTAATATTTGGGACAAATAAAACAAAATGTATTTTTCATAGTTTTGAACTATTTTATATATTTACATATTTGTCATTTTTAAAATATGTAGCTTTCCCTTTAGTATTTTTGTTTTGGAGTTAGGAATAGTAATTTTTGGGGGGTGTATTATCCAGCATTTTCTTTGAGTTTAGTTGGTTTTGGAGTCGGGAAAGTAATTTATTTTGGGTTATTATCCAGCACTTTCCCTGAGTTTAGTTAGTTCTGGAGTTGGAATAGTAATTTTGGGGGGTTTATTATCCAGCACGTTCCCTAAGTTTAGTTGGTTTTGGAGTTGGAATAGTAATTTATTATGGTTTTTTATCCAGAATTTCCTCTGAGTTTAGTTGGTTTCAGAGTTAGGAATAGTATTTTTTTTTATTGTTTATTACGTCATTTTTCAAAGATTTTGTATGTACATTCAAATAAAATAGGAGACGTATGTTAGTTTTTATTGTTAACATTTTTAATTGCAAACATGTATTTGTTTGTTCACAAATACATTTGTTTTATTTTGTTTTGGCATACAATTTTTGACAATTTTAAAAACATGATTCAGAACTGTTTATATTATTCAGAATTTATTATAAAGTATAATACATTTTTAGCATATATATATATTTTTTTAATGTTTTTATTCAAAACATATATTTTTCATGTACATTTCCAAAATTAAAAATATATTATTACATACATATTTTTTAACAGTTTTCAAAAATAGTACATTTTCTAAAGTATAGTTATGTAATAGTAAAGTAAATATATTTGTAATTCTTCAATAATGTTTTAAAACAATATAATATAATATGTATTTTGCAAATTTACATTTTGTACTTTTTCAAATATTTAGTATATTAAATATTATTATTAAGAAAACAATTTTTAATATAATACATAATTTCCAGTTTCTTTTACAAATGAATTTTTGCATCATATTTTTTATAAAGCTTTGTTATATTGGTTGCACATTTACAATAGTCTTATTGTTATTTTATATTTTGAAGGTGAGTGCATGAAACAAACATACATTTTAATGTATATTAAATATTACATTTTTTGACAATATAATATTTAAGGCACATTTTACAATTTTTTGTACATTTTTTGATCATTTGTAAAGAAAAATCTACAATAAATAAAGATATACATTTAATTTTGTGGATTTTTTCATTATTTCTCTATTCGTGTCGATTGTTTTATTTTTATTACACATCCATTTCTTTTGCCTTTTTCTCACTTTGTCTGTTTAGCTATTTTGTTTTTAGGTTATTTTGCAAGACGGAATCTCGCGGTTGGGAGCTGTGTTTCGTTGGTTAAGGTAAGTTTGATTTATTTAAATTTTAAGGTAGTTTTAGGGTAGGGGCGAGGTAGTGGTAGTGTAGTTAGATTTGTTAGAATGTTAAATGTCCATTTTTGGTGTAATTAGGTGTTGTTTTAGTAGTTTAGTTTTTTATGTTTTTGAGGTACTTTTGGATAGAAGTAGAGTGTTATATAGTGTTAGTTATGTGTTGTTTAAATATGGTATGTTGTATTTAATGTTGATATTAACCCTTTCGCTGTGAGGCCCTCCCCCCCACCACCCCCATGCTAGGCCTTTTTTTCCGCTATTTGGGGCAGTTTGTGCTTAGACCCCTGTAACATTTTGACCACATAAGGTATCCTTGCCAAATTTGTGTCCTTTTTTCCAACATCATGGGGTTTCTTTTGGAATTTTTTTTAGAAAAGGGCTACAGATAAAAGTGTCTGTTTTTTCTCTGAGAATGGTATCAAAAAGAAGTTGTGGGGCTGAAATCACCATTTCCCAGCTTTCAGGAACAAGCAGACGTTTGTCCAAAAACCAAATTTTTTTACACAGTTTTGGCATTTTTATGGGACATAGGAATTTTTTGCTATTTTTTGTGCTTTCAACCTCGTTAATGGTAGAAATGAGTATGAAAACAATAATGGACTTTTAGAAAAGTAGACAAAATTCTGAATTCAGCAAAGGGTCCTTTGTGTAGATCCTTCAAGGTTTCTTTATAGAAACTAACCATTGAATATCAGAAAACATGAAAATGAGTTGAAAAAACAGCCATTTGTGTCAGCGCTTTTACCTCTAACTTCTTCGAATTATGACATTTGTTTGAATGCAATATACCGTTACAACCGCTGGACCTTTCTGGCTGTGGGGATATAACCAGAGCCAATAACTGGGAAGCGTCATGCAATGTTTTTTTTATTATGTACCGGGCTTATAGTAATTAATTTGGGAAAATATATAGATGTAAAAAATGGTATGAAAGACACCTATTTTTTTTTTAAATTGGAACAAAATATAGAGTTTAGAAACAGTAGATATATGCACATTTCTGAAATTGTGAGTACCCATACTAGCATGAGAATTATAGGTAATTTTTCAAAATGACAATAACAGTTGCTCTACACAGAGTTGCTCTACAATTCTGTGTTACCCAAAGTCTCTCGAGAAAAATGGTACCTCACTTGTGTGGGTAGGCCTAGTGCCCGCAACAGGAAATGGCCCAAAAAGCAATGTGGACACACAACAATTTCACAGTGAAAACGGACAATTTTTTTGCAAAGTGCCTAGTTCTAGATTTTGAACCTTAACTCTGTCAATACCTAGGGAAACCTAGCAAACCTATACATTTTTAAAAGCTAGACACCCAGGGGAATCCAGGATGGAGTGACGTTACTAGCTCTCATCAGGTTTTGTTACCCAGAATCCCTTGCAAACCTAAAAATGTGTTGAAAGAAACACATTTTTCCTTACATTTCTGTGGTGAAAAGTTCTGGAATCTACGTGGATCCACAAATTTTCACCCACTCGGCGTTCCCCAAAATTTTCAGAGAAAAATTGTCCCTCACTTGTGTCAGTAGGCTTAGTAGCCATGACAGGAAATGGCCCAAAACACAACATGCACACACCACATTTTCACAGTGAAAAGGGACCCTTTTTTTACAAAATTCCTAGCTGCAGATTTTAAACCCTAGCTCATCTGGCACCTAGGGAAACCTAGCAAACCTATACATTTATTAAATCTAGACCCCCTGAGGGATTCCAGGATGTGGTGACTTGACTGGCTCTCACCAGGTTCTGTTACCCAGAATCCCTTGTAAACCTAAACCGTTGTCCAAAACACAAATTTTGCTCACCTTTCTGTGGTGGCAAGTTCTGGAATTTGCGCGGATCCACAAAATTCCACCCACTTCGCATTTTTCTAAAGTCTTCTGAGAAAAATGCTACCTCACTTGTGTGGTTAGGTCTAGTACCCACGACTGGAAACAGCCCAAAACACAACATGGACACACCACATTTTCACGGTGAAAACTGACCCTTTTTTTTGGAAAGTGCTTAGCTGTAGTATTTGAACCCTACCTCTGCCGGCACCTAGGGAAACCTAGCAAATATATACATTTTTGAAAACTAGACACCCAGGGAAATCCTAGATGGGGGACTTGTCTTACTCTCACCAGGTTCTGTTACCCAGAATCCCTTGCAAACCTCAAATAGTATCCAAAAAAACAAATTTTCCTCACACTTCTGTGGAGCAAAGTTCTGAAATCTGTGTGGATCCACAAAATTCCACTCAGCCCACATTCCCCAATGTGTTCTGAGAAAATGGGTACCTCACTTGTGTGGGTGGGTCAAGTACCCACGAGAGGCAAGGGCCCAGAACCTATTGAGGCAACTTCAAAATGACCTATCACAAAACAACCTGGTTTTGCAAGGGGGGGTCCCATGATGTTTTGACACCAGGCTCGGCGGCCATCAAGGGAAACCTACCAAACCCACACATTTCTGAAAACTAAACACCCGGGGGCGTCCAGTAAGATATGGCTTGCGTGGGTCTCCCAACATTTCCCTTCCCAGAATCCCCTGCAAACCTCAAATTTAGCTGAAAAAACACTTTTTTCTCAAATTTCTGTGTGGGAAAGTTATAAAAGCTGCGTGGATCCACACATTTACTTCTACACAGCATTTCCCCAGGTCTCCCGAATAAAATGGTACCTCACACGCGTGGATTGGTCAAGTACCCGCGATGACAAGGGCCCAAAACCTGTTCAGGCGGCATAAAAACTATTATTAAACAACCTGGCTTTACAAAGGGGGTCTCATGAGTTTTTGGCCCCGGGATCGGCGGCCACCTAGGGAAACCTACCAAACCCATGCATTTCTGAAAACTAGATACCTGTGGGAGTTTAGCAAGGTATGGCTTGTGTGGGTCCCCCAACATTTCCCTATCCAGAATCACCTGCAAACCCCAAATTTTGTTGAATTTTTTTTTTCTAACATGTCTGTGTGGGAAAGTTGTAGGATAACTGGGCTGACATGAATTTCCTACTACCCAGCATTCCCCCAGGTCTCTCAATATAAATGGTACCTCACTTGTATTGGTAGGCATGGTGGCTGCAACAGGAAATAGCCCAAATCGAGCTGCCATCTAAGGAAACCTTCAAAACCCACACATTTCTGAAAACTAGATACCCTGGAGAGTCAAATGAGGTATGACCTGCGCGGAAACCCCCAAGTTTCCTTACCCAGAATCATCTTCAAATTTAGCTGAGAAAAACACAGTTTGCAAAACCAGGTCATTTTCGGATACATAGGGGGCATCTGAGTTTTTGGTCCCGAGTCGACAGCCATCTAAAGAAACCAACCAAACTGACACATTTCAGAAACCTAGAGGCCCAGGAGAGTCCAGAGAGGTATGGCTTGCATGGGTCCCCCAATGTTTTCCTACGCACAATCCCCTGATAACATCAATTTTTTCTCAAATTTCTGTGTGGGTAGGTTCTGGAATCTATGTGGATCCACAAATTACAAACCACCCAGCATTCCCCCAGGTATCTGGATGTAAATGGTAGCTCACTCGCATGGGTGGGTCAAGTACCAGCGACAGGCAAGGACCCAAAACGTATTGAGGGGACATCAAAATTACCTATCACAAAACAACCTGGTTTTGCAAGGGGGGTCACCTGGGTTTTTGGCCCCAGGCTCAGTGGCCATCTTGGAAAACTACCAAACCCACACATTTCTGAAAACTAGACACCCGGGGAGTCCAACGAGGTATGGCTTGCGTGTGTCGCCGAAAGTTTCCCTACCCAGAATGCCCCCCAAACCTGAAACTTAGCTGAAAGAATCACTTTTTTCTCAAATTTCCATGTGGGGAAGTTCTGGAATCCACGTGGAGCCACAAATTTTCTACCACCCATCGTGCCCTCAGGTCTCCCGATAAAAATGATACCTCACTCAAGTGGGTGGGTAAAGTACCCGCGACAGGCAAAGGGCCCAAAACTTATTGAGGAGACATCAAAATAACCTATCACAAAACAACCTGGTTTTGCAAGGGGGGTCACCTGGGTTTTTGGCCCCAGGCTCAGTGGCCATCTTGGAAAACTACCAAACCCACACATTTCTGAAAACTAGACACCCCGGGAGTCCAACGAGGTATGGCTTGCGTGTGTCCCTCAAAGTTTCCCTACCCAGAATGCCCTGCAAACCTCAAATTTAGCTGAAAAGATCACTTTTTTCTCAAATTTCCGTAAGGGGAAGTCCTGGAATCCACTTGGAGCCACAAATTTCCTACCACCCAGCGTTCCCTCAGGTCTCCCGATAAAAATGATACCTCACTCACGTGGGTGGGTGTAGAGAGTGTAGTTCTTTAAGGTAGGCATGTTGCTCTGTGTCTATGTATTCTACATTCTAGAATGGTTAAGATGCATCTTTCGAGTCCTGTGTCAGTTCCTGATGTGTTCAGTCGTGGGTTTTCTGTATGGAATAAATATAATTTCTTTTTAACTATTTTTGTATAATTCTTTTATTTGGAGGAAGGATTTCACTTCCTACATTTATTGGCGACGAGGATGGGATGATCTTCTAAATACCATATGGGCAACAATCCTACATGCCCAGCTCATAGAAAAAAATGTATCACCTGCAAGAAAATTGGGCATTTTAATACTATGTGTAGAACTGCAAAGTATAAGAAAAAGGTAAATTCTCTTGAAATAGATGAGGATGAATTGTGCCAAGCTATAATCAATACTCTATCTACTATAGAGATTAATACTTTGGATAGTGACATGAAAAAGTGTAAGGGTCCTTTGTGCAAAATATGTTGATTGGAGTAATCAATATCAATGTTATGGCCGATTCGGGTTCTCCAATCACCATCTTGGATCTAAGAACCTTCGAAAAATTTTGGAGCAGTGTCTTACTGAAGCCTACTGATGGAAATCCAAAGGCATTTGGTGAATTCGATATCACTATGTGTGGTTATTTTTCGGATTCTATTAATTTCAGAGGGAGACAAATTTTTACAAAAGTATATGTGGCTGTTAACGGTTGTGACATATTAGGCTGGCAGAATCAGGCGAAGGTGGGAATTATGCTGAAACCCGGATATGCAGATCCAGTTGTTTTGGGGGAGCTTCCAATCCTCTCTGTTTTGGATAAGGTTCCTATAACTACTGATAACCCTATTTTATCAGAGTTAATAAGTAAATATGCTCCAGTGTTCTCTGATAAAGTTGGACTAGTTAATTGTTTTCAGCACAGCATTGTTCTTAAGGGGAACACAGTTCCTGTTGTTCAGAAATGTAGACCCATTCCATTATCTGCTCGTGATGATCTGAAAAAAATGCTTTCAGACTTGTGTTCTCAAGACATTATTACTCCTGTAGAATCATCCGAGTGGGTTTCCGCTAGTGTCGTAGCACGTAAGAGTTCAGGCAAGATTCGTCTCTGTGCTGATTTGAGGGCACTGAACCGTAATATCCTTATTGATTGCCATCCTTTGCCAAGAATTCAGGAAATGTTAGCGAATTTAGGTGGTAGCAGATATTTTAAAACTATTGACTTGAAATCTGCCTACCACCAGATTCCCTTAGCTAAAGATTCCCAACATTTAACCACTTTCATTACTCCGTTTGGAGTCTATATGTACAAACGCTTGCCATTCGGACTTGCGTCCGCTGCCAGTGTGTTCCAACGCCTTATGGATCAGTTATTATCTAATATTGACGGCATACAACCGTTTCAGGATGATATTTTGGTTCATTCTGTTACTTTAGAATCTCATTACAATCTTCTGGAACAGGTTTTGCAAAATCTTGAGAGTGTTGGTATGACTGTAAATAAAAACAAATGTAAGTTTATTACTCAAGATGTAGATTACTTGGGTCATAATATTTCTGTGCATGGTATAAAACCCAAACTGTCTCTTATCAATGCCATCAAAGATGCTCCTAGACCGCAAGATAAGGATGCTTTGAGGGCATTTCTGGGTTTGAGTGAGTATTACGCTCGTTTTGTACAGAGTTATGCTTTGATTGTACAGCCTCTCCGAGATTTATTGAAAAAAAATGCTAAATACATTTGGTCTACTAATACGCAAGAGGCTTTTATTAATGTTAAGAAGTTGATTTTGGAAGCACCAGCTATTAGGGAATTCTCTTATGGTCAGCCTACTATGGTCACAGTGGATGCTAGTTCTAAGGGATTAGGGGCTGTATTGAGCCAATTGATTGATGGACAAGAATATACTATAGCTTTTGCTTCTAGAGTTTTAAATAGTGCTGAGTCTAATTATAGCACGATAGAACGAGAGGCTTTAGCATGTTGTTGGGCAGTTGAAAAGTTCTGCATGTATATTTGGGGTTCTAGATTTAAACTTTTTACTGATCATAAGCCTCTGATTTATATGCTAGGGGATAGTTCTTCTAATAGAGCTTCTTCCCGGTTAGTCCGCTTGTTAGCTAGGTTACGGGAATATAATTTTGACATTAATCATATTCCAGGCGGAAAGAATGTTAGGGCGGACTATTTGTCTCGTATTCCTTTGGATCTAACAGACACTACATCTGATGTGAAAGGTAATGATTTTGATGTTGTTTTTAACGTAAGTGATGTGACACTATCTAGTAATATTTCTGAAAATGACTGCAGATAAAAATGATCTTTGTCTTCAAAGAGTTAAGAGATTTTTGGTACATGGTTGGCCTTGTGATAGGAGTATGTCGATGCAAGATAGATGTTTTGCGCAGGTTGCTGCAGATTTGTCTGTTGTAGACAATATTTTGGTTAGGGAAGACAAAATAGTTCCTCCTGAGGATATTCGACCAAACATCATTTCATTTGCTCATGATGGGCATTTAGGTACTTCAAGTACAGTCCGGAAGATTAAGGACACATACTGGTGGCCTGGCATTGATGGACAAGTTAAGGATTTTCCGCCAGATTCATCATTCTCCCGTTTTGCGAGGCCCTAATAGCGAATCATAGCGATTCGCTATTAAGGACTCGCAAAACGGGATTCATGTAGGAATCGCAATATTTTTTGCGATTCCTACACATTCTTTATTTGCGATTAGCAAATTGCTAATCGCAAATAAGGAAAAACTCCCCATGCATTCCTATGGGCCAAAAGGCCCATAGGAATGAATGGTGAGTATTCCTTATTTGCGATTAGCAATTTGCTAATCGCAAATAAGATAGCGATTTGAAGGGTGTCAGGGGTGTCCAAAGGACACCCTGTAGCACCCCTCAAATGATCTGTGACACAGGTGTTGCACACACACATGTCCAAAGGACATGTGTGTGTGTAACATGCAACTCAGAAAAATGCATTTAAATGCATTTTTCTGAGTTTTCGCAATTTACCGCGAGGTCTGACCTCGCGGTAAATTGCGCCTAGAAATAGCGAAATCGCAATTTGAAATAGGATGTTGAATAGCATTTAAGGAATCTCAAATAGAGATTCCTTAAATGTCATTTCCTCGCACATTTGCGACATCGCAATTTGCGATTTTTGCTTTTGGGATACTGAATCCCAAAAGCAAAAATCGCACTCGCAAAGGGCCGGATTCTCAGAATCCGGCCCTTTGCGAGCCGATTTAGCCTTCATGAATAAGGCTGTTTGTGAATAAATGTCCTGAATGTTTGTGTTCAGATAAACATTGGCGCCTGTCTACTTCACCTTTATGTCCTGTTGATTGACCTTCCGGTCCTTGGCAAAAATTGGGCTTGGATTTTTCAGGTCCTTTTAATTTGCTTAGTTCTGAAAATAGGTATTTGATTGTAGTCATTGATTACTTTTCAAAATGGCTCTATTTTTCGTTTGTTAAGAGGCCTGATTCTGGTTCTGTGATTAATTTTTTGCAACGCTTTTTCATGGTTGAAGGTTTACCGGTGGAAATTGTGACAGACAATGGATCTCATTTTGTCTCTGGTGAGTTTGAGAATTAATAAATCAACCCCAAATTAATTCCTGTCAGTTGAAGCAGGGCAGGTGTGCTTGCTTTTTCCTTCCATAATCTACAGTGATGATGATGAACCAGAGGGTGGCATTGATGTACCAGAGGGTGGCATGGGTGAAACAGAGGGTGGCAGTGTTGAAACAGAGGGTGCTGTGAACCTGTGATGATGAACCAGATGTAGAAACAACATAGTCGCGACCGTTGTGTGCCGACAAGTAAGTTCGCAATTGCGAACTGGTACAAAATCCTCGCGAACTGGCAGAAACCCTTGCGAACACTATAAAAACATAAAAATCGCAAATTCGCGAGAATTCGCGGATTTTGCGGATTGCGAGTTCGCAGATACGCAAATTCGCGAACGCTAGATTCGCAAAATTCGCCCATGCTTAATGAACATGAAGGGATTAGTTTCTGACAACTGCATAAACATGACAACTTTGTTTCCCTTAGAGTCGGAACAATATCTTCAGTCGTAGAATCAATAGATAACCGTTTCACTCAGTCAATCGTGCATGCTTCATTTGTACAGAGTTGCACAGAAATAGAGAGATGGGCGTTTCAATAAAAAGGGTTTATTGAACAGTCTTATTTCTCATGCAAGACATGAACTGCTACAATCGTAAGAAAGAATGCGATGTATAAAATATACAGCGTTAGCAGTAAGATGAAATAATACTGTAATAGCATCTCTTGTAGCTATAACATATATTCATAAAAATACATACATAAATAACAGGCTAAGATATTCATCTGGTGCTTCTAAAATAATTTTACCCCAGTGTACCTAACCTAAGTCTAGTACGAGGGAAGAAGTAGATGCTGTCTTAGTCTGGTTTAGTTATGCTAAGAGTTGCCAAAAGTTTATCTAGGTTCTAATCAGCTCCATACCTTAGAATGTGAGAGGTTGGTATCTCTTTCCCAGGACTCGATCTCTAACACCCCTCAAGGGGAGTCAGAAACAGTGGAGCCGGATTCTTGGCGAGGAGGATGACGGAGTCTGGTCAGTGCGTCAGTTGGGGACTTGACTTCCTTCGGGACTTGCTGTGGTGAGCCGCGTCGTGCAAGTAGGTAGCCGAACTGCAACGAACCGTGGTTTGCCGTGGCATGTGAAGGCATATTCATACCTTGAAGGTGTTTAGGAATGCCAGTATTGACGTAAAAGTCGGGCATATTAACGTCATGAATAAACCCCTAAGGAATAGATGTTCATGCATAATAAATGAGTTCTTGGAGAAATCAATATCCAAGCAAGGGGAAGTCCTAAAGGCTTAAGAGTCTGGTTTTCCAAGAACTCATTGTGACATAGATGAATGGATGTAGGTAGCCATGCCTGTATTTAGTTAGCATGAGCAATGCCTAAATAAGGGCTGGATTTCTATGCCTAAATAAGGAGAATGTGAATTGTACCTAAGTAAGGGCATGAATCGGGGAATCTAGATACAGAATCTAAATCGATATACAACACCCACTCCACTTTCGTATGTACGACGTTACTAAATTCTAAACATGTTAAACAGGGGCGTGGCCAAGATGGCGGAGTGAGGAGACGCTTTCGCCCGGAGCTCCCGATCCGGGCCCGGAGCCTTCTGTATAGCTTGTTCTCCCCCCCATCGGCATAAAACCGATTGGGGACGGTGCGGGAACCGGTCGGGCTGTGCTAGATCCGAAGTCCAGCTCTGGAGTGGCTGGTGGCCCGTAGTCCGGACCGCGGCACGGAGCGACGTCGAGACCGGAAGCGGAGATGGATAGCGGCCTAGCCGGGGTTGGGCAGAGCTCTGTCCCCGAGGCCCACAGAAGTCAGCGGTGGTACAGCGGAAGGCAGTAGGGGGCACATCTGGGTGCCGCAACGGTGCTGGGAGACCCCGGGAAGCGCCTGCTGTCCTCGGGGACGACCCGTCCCTGGTTGTCGGTCCCGTTGCAAATCGAGGCCACGGCTGCGGCCTAGCTGATCGGAGGCTCTGCAGGCTGGAAGGGTGGTGTCGTTGGAAGCGTAGGCGGAACAAGGGCCGCAGCACCGAGGATTGGAACCGGGACCCTCCAAGGACTGCTCCCGGGGCGTCTGCTCCTGGGCGACTAGCGACTGCTCCTGGGGACGAACAGAAAGACACCCGGAGGCTGCGCCATCACCGGAAGGGGTGCAACAACTTGCAGAGGCGCGAAGAGCTGCCATTGTTGCTTTTGGAGGTAGTGACGGAACCGGAGGACTACGGTGGTGCGCGGTGCCCCTGAGAGCTACGCCGCGGATGGTCGGCTTGCCGTAGACAACAGCAGCGGTTGACGAAGGAAAAGCCGGGCACGAGGACTTGGATTGCACAGGTCGCGGAGGGGTCCTTGCACTTGCTCGCTGCGCGGCCGAGGGCGGATAGCGGTGCCCGGGCCACAGAGGACATTCCCAGAATCGGGGGGTTCAGGAGGAGCACCCCGCGGCAGAGGACCGAGTCATCATAGCAAGAAGAGGCAGGTGGGACCGAAGCCTGAGTGTCTGGCCGGTGCGGGGCCCGTACTTGGCGGAGCGGCCTTGAGGACAAGATGGCGAGCCAGAAGGGCAACAAGCAGAACGACCGCACGCTCCCCGAGATGCTTGGCAGGTCTCAGACCAGGGGAGACAGAAATCAACCGTCGCCGAATGCGGTGAGTGGCTCTCACACAGCAGGAGGCGGCGAACCCCCGGTCACCAGATCCTTCTTGGAGTCACTTTTTGGCACACTGAGGGACGATTTTCAATCGCTGAAACAGGAGGTGGCCGGGGAAGTCAGCGAAATCCGAAGAGAAGTGGACGGACTAGGTGAGAGGGTGGCCACGGTGGAAAGCTCCACACAGAGACAGGACGAGGAAATCACGCAGCTACAACAAGAAGTGTTGCGATTGAGAGACCAACAGATGGACCTCCAGGCCCTTAACGAAGACCTGATAAACTGCTCTCGGCGGAATAACATTAGGGTCCGGGGAGTGCAGTCGACGGAAGAGGGGACGGATGTGGCGGAATACCTAAGGGAGCTCTTCAGGGACATATTGGATGAAGCGGCGGACTTTCCGGTACGGATTGATAGAGCTCATCGAGTGGGCCCTCAGAGGCGCGCAACAGCCCCGCCTCCGGACATATTGGCCTTTCTTCCTGATTTTCCACTGAAAGAACGGATCATGGCGGAGGCCCGGAAAAAACCCTCTATGACGTTTCAAGGACACCCTGTGGCCTTATATCAGGACCTATCTGTGATCACCCTCCAAAAGCGGAAAGCGTTCAAAATCGCAACAGACTTCTTGAAACAGCATGAAACGCCTTATTCCTGGGGTCACCCTTTCCGCCTTATTTTCAGGTGGAACGGTGTGTTACATCAACTGAGGTCCCTACAGGACACTGCGAAGTAGTGGGGATCACAGCGGAGGAGGAGGTCTCTGCCACGCCACGCAGGAGACGCGCCACAGAGGACGGGTGGCGCAGGGTCTCGAGGCGCAGAACGTCAGCGGCATCCCAGCGTCCGAGCTCGCCTACCATCAGGGCGGAAATGGCGAGCGCCATCCAAGAGGCCTCCAGAGACGCCGTGGTGCACGAAGGTGTCGCGCTTACAGCGTAAGACTGCTCCGGGGGGAGAACGATTTTGCATTACTGCTTTTGCTGGCTTAGGGACATGGAGGGTGGGGAGGGAGCGGAGGGGGAAGGGTGTGGCTGGACATCCACTATGATACGTTACCACGGACTTGTCCCGACAGGACATGGCTGGGACAATCTTTCAGAGAGTGTTGGGGGTTTGGGGGTTTGGGGGGGGGTAGGGGTAGGGGAGAGTTGGGGAACCGAGAGGGGTGTGGGAAGAGGGAGAGTTGGGGAGTTGGGAGCGGGGTAGGGGAAGGGCTGGGTACAGTCCGTTCAGTGTTCTTGATGATTCCACGATGCCCCGATGGGGAGCTCTGAGCAGTTGAAGCCCACAGACCCTCCCTCATTGCAAAGGATCCAACGCATGTTTCATTCTGTTTTGACTCCCTATGGCGACCCTTAAGGTAGTGACCCTTAATGTTAAGGGGCTTAATAACCCTGTCAAGCGGAGGGCAGTCCTGTCCTTGCTAGAGAACACACAGGCTGACATTTGTCTTCTACAGGAGACCCATTTGATTGCGCGGGACTGCCATAGACTACGATCCCGCACATTTCCCACGCAGTTCTTTTCTTCGTCCACCGCCAAGACGGCCGGGGTGGCGATATTGGTGTCTAACTAGGGGGGAGGTATTACACAAGTTTGCAGAGCAGAAGGGGAGACTCTTAGCGCATAGATTCAAACTAGGGGCCCTGACATTTACTATCGGGACGATTTACTGTCCGAATGAACATCAGGATAGCTTCTTTCAGTCAGCATTAGTGGACATAACAGCATCCCCGGACAGGCACATAATTTTAGGTGGAGATTTGAATATGGTGGCTGACTCGGCTGTGGATAGGTCGGCTCAGCGTTCCCCACAGACGGGGGAAATGTCACAAGTAGTTAAATCCCAACTGGTGGACCTGGATCTTCATGATCTTTGGCGCCACTTGCACCCCACGGATCGAGACTACTCCTACTACTCTCACGCACACAAAACATACGCAAGGCTGGATCACCTTATAGTTACCGGCCCAGTCCGTGAGCTAGCTACGACGTCGGAGGTGGGGGTCATCTCTCTATCTGATCACGCGCCGGTCTCGGGGAGTTTCTCTCTGCCGGCTGATCGGGCCCCCCGTGGGGTCTGGCGCCTCAGAGACGCTCTTTTACATAAGAAAACAGTCGTGCAAAGGGTTACGGAGGCGATTAGGAACTTCCAAGCGCATAATGACAACCCAGACACCTCAGTGGCGACGCAGTGGGCCGCGCTTAAGGCGGTGTTCAGAGGGGAATTCATTGCGGTCTCCTCGGCAGAGAACAGGGAACGGCGGCAGAAACGGGACGAGCTCACACAAAAAGTCAGGGAACTGGAAGAGGTGCACCGCCGTACAGGGGCCCCCAGGATTTGGAAACAGCTGAAGGCAGCTAGGAAGCTCCTGTCATCCCTGGACATGGATAGGGCAGAATATGCAGCACTACGGCTGAAACACGCTTATTACACGGGGGGCAGGTGTGGTCGCCTTCTGGCGAACAAACTCAGGGTGGCCCACGAACGCCATCGGGTGAAGGAAATTGCGGCGGGAAATGACGGGCTGGTCGCGGAGGATGTTCAGATAGCCGAGGCCTTCTGTCGATTTTATGCGGAATTATACACTGGGGAGAGCCTGATGGCGCAGGAGTCGGAGGACTACCTGGACTCAGTCACCCTTCCGTCACTGGAAACTTCTCAAACGGAATATCTCGAAAGGGAGATACGGGTCGAGGAGGTGATCGTTGCCATCTCCAGACTTAAACATGGTAAGGCCCCTGGCCCGGACGGCTATACAGCGCTCTTCTACAGGACGTTCAGTGCCACGGTGGCCCCTATACTGACTAAATTGTTCAATTCCTTCTCCGAGCCAGGGGCGATCCCACCGGATCTCCTGCAGGTCACAGTATCGGTCATACCTAAACCAGGGAAGGACCGAACCCAATGCAGCTCGTACCGTCCGATCTCCCTTTTGAACGTGGATTTAAAACTTTATACGGGAATTCTGGCGGCGCGCCTAGCGCTCCACTTGCCGAGTCTGGTGGAGTCGGACCAGGCTGGCTTTGTCCCCGGGAGACAGACGGTGGATAACACCAAGAGGGTAGTACATATTCTGGAGAAGGCTTCCCGGATTCCTGGAGAAAGAATGCTCCTATCGGTTGATGCTGAAAAGGCGTTCGACCGGGTGCATTGGCCCTATTTGGAATGGGTTATGGCGAGGATGGGCATAGGTGAAAAATTTCGCACCCTGGTTTTTAATTGCTACCGGTTCCCGTCGGCGGTGGTGCACCAGACAGGGCTGCCCACTGTCCCCACTCCTTTTCGCTATGTACATGGAGCCCTTCGCCCAGAGAATACGGCAGAACCCAGACGCGCTTGGAGTAAGGATGGGGGGATATATTCACACGGTCAGCCTCTATGCGGACGATGTGATTCTGACCTTAGAGGAACCGAGGCGTGCTCTGCCTGCGTGTATTGAAGAATTCGGGGCTTTCTCCCGGGTGGCTGGATTAACAATGAATATGGGAAAATCAACAGCACTGGACATCTCCCTGACTCCTGCCACACGACGGGAGTTGAAGGGCCTCTTCCCCATGCATTGGTCGGCCCACCAGGTCCCGTATTTGGGTATCCTGTTGGCACCCACATTGCAGGCCATGGTGACAGCCAATTATACGGCTTTGACTGGAAAGATTAAGGAGGAACTGGGGAGATGGAGTAAGGGCTTGATATCATGGCTCGGGAGAGTAGCAGCAGTTAAAATGACGGTCCTCCCACAGATCTTATATCTATTCCAGGCCCTACCGTTGCAGCCGCCTAGAGGCTGGCTCCAGCAGACACAGTCGGTTCTGTCCCGTTTCATTTGGCAAGGCCGCAAGCCCAGGATGAGGAGGGTTCTCTCCACGTTGGCACCGGAATCGGGGGGACTGGGGGTCCCAGATTTTCCCAAATATTTTCATGCGGCGCAGCTGAGGTACCTGGTCGAATGGAGCCGATGGGAGTCGGACAAGCACTGGTTGTTCCAGGAACAGGCGGTGGCGGGCCGTCCCTTACAAGAAGTGCCCTTTCTGCGTAGGGCTCATCGCCCCCGAATCTCTTCGCGTCTTTTGTAACGCGGGTTCCGCTGAGGGTGTGGGATGCTACTAATAATGCACACGAGCTTGCCACGTTCCCCTCTCCGTTCACACTTATTGCAGACAACCCAGACTTTACGCCGGGGATTACCCAGGGAGCTTTTGCACATTGGCGTGCTGCCGGTTGCAGGACCCTCTTCCATGTGTACGGGCCGGACAGAGTTCTCCCTTTCCAGACTCTCAAGGAGGAGTATGGTTTGGCTGAGACAGACAGGATGCGCTACTGGCAGGTGCGACACTGGGCTTTGCAGCCACAGGTGCGTGAGCTGGCAGACAGGAAATTATTGCCGTATGAGAAATGGTTAGTGACGCGAGCCTCGGATACTAAGCTCATCACGGATCTTTATAAAATGTTACAGCCCTTCCCCCCACACACTATCATAACCCAGGTAGGGAACGTTGGAACAGGGAGCTGGGAAGAACACTGAGCCATAAAGAGTGGGACCAGATTTCATACCGCGCACGACACTCTGCATACCATATAGGACTAACTGAAACATTCACTAAAGTGTCTACATACTGGTATTACACTCCGGAGCGGTTGCATGAGATGGATAGACATATTGATAATACATGTTGGCGGGAGTGTGGGCAACCTGGTACACTGACACATGTTCTATGGGAGTGCCCGTTGTTGAGCCTTTATTGGAAGGAGGTGCTAGATGAGATCGACACCCACTTTGATATAGAGTTGCCCCGCTTCCCTGCATACGTCCTGTTGGGCTTGCCTAACGGGCTGATGTATCCACTAAAATCGCGCAGGGGTAGACAAATTGCCATAGCACCGGGCTCTGCCATTCAGAACATTCTAATACACTGGCGGACTACCACTGTTCCATCCATCACGGGTTGGCTCCATAGATTATGGCTTGTCCTGGGCATGTAGAAATTATCACTGATGATGGCCGGGGAAGTGGATCAATTCGAGGAGTTGTGGCAGCCCTTTCATGCACTACTGGCCACTGAGTTCAGGGAACTAACCTGTCCGAGGTACTTGAGGCTCTTGAGACTGACGCCACCGCTGGACTTCACCGATTAATAATCACAGGCTGGATAGGGCTAGGGGATAGGGGTGTGGGCTGAGCTCCGAAGGCTTCGCTAGACAGGACACTGGACGGGGGTACTGGGAGAGGGGTAGGGGGGCAGGGGGGGTGGGGGTGAGTTGGGGGGGAACTGTTTCTTTAAAGGGGAGAGGGTACATAGACTTCATTTCTACCTCAGGGTGTTATTTAATGAGATGTGGATGGAAACGGAGCTCACGCAGCCTCTACTGCATTTGCGGGACACATAGCCTTATTTTGAAGATGGGCTCCCGGGGTTACAGCACAAATGTTATTGCTTAAATGTCTTTCTTATCTGTGTACTCTTTCAATAAAATACTTTAAACATAAACATGTTAAACATATCTAAAACATAGCTACATATGGATGACTAATAACAAGTCTAAAAATACATTGTAAACAATGCATTGAAAACTGTGTCGATGCATAAAATGCAATGGTGCTGTACATATTAAAGCAATGTTTCATTCTAAGCATAGGTTGGCAAAAAATGCTAATTGAATGAATATACATATATATACACAATTATGAAATGGCTCGTAAATACAGAAGAAAAAGGGCCGAAACCATTTCAATTCAGATTACATAATAATTTTGGTGTGGACAAGGTCATATATTGTAAGACACAGCAACAAGATGGCAGTAAGGGATTGAGTGTTGCACAACCTACCTATACACTAATATATACAGTCAAAAACAGTAAATTGTCTCTGGAAGTATTCAAAGAATTCTTGTTCTCTATGAGTAGTTCTACTATAAGCAGATTACTTGTGCCGAAAAATGGAAAATACAAATTTGTAGAAAAAAAATTCATCATAGGAAAAAGTTCCCTTGTTTTTTTTTTTTAAATGAAGGTCAAATTCAAAGTCTCTCTGAACACTGTGTGGCAAAATCAAAAGTCAGTGTTAGGGCTTGGAGAAAACATGAAATCCTCTATGTCTGTAGACAAAAAATTGTCTATCATTATAGGTGAAAGTTGGATTAGCTTGATTAGAAGACTAACCGCACATAGATGAGAAGCATCGCCTTCAGCAATGGTCGCATCAGCAATGTTCGGATGCTACCTGTGCGCCTGTTGTTTCCTCTCGTACCTCAGCAGTAGCATTTTGCGTCTGTGAAATCTCAATGAATGCCGTCATCAGGATTGGTAGCCGCTGGGGACAACACAGAGCATGTGCCATTACCGGGCCCAGCAGAGTATCGATATCCATAGGCATGACTTATGGGATTGTTAGACAGATGTCGAGCACGCATTCTTCACCACAAAGCAGTCAGCGTAGAACAGGTAGGATGCAATCTTGCCAGATTGGTCTGAATGACAGAAACCATGTGGTATTTAATTCTCGTAGATGAGGTAAACCTAGAATTTGGACGATGCGTGCACGACACTTCATCTCCAATAGAGCTCTCCCTATGGTGCTTGGAGTGGCGTTGAGGATTTGGCTTGCCATTTCATAGCAGTAGGAGCAAAAATAGGATCCCTGCAATGAGTCCAAAAAGCAGTGGCAGTCCGCCAAACACAGAGTGCACGAAGTTGGGGAGTATTTCAAGGACTGCTTGAAAAGATGCTAACAGTCCTGAACATATGTTCTTAAATAGATGTACAATACCGCTCGTATCAGACATGTTTCAGATATGTTCCAACATTTCTCAGAGATGTATAGGGCAGCTTGTATTCAAAATGGTATGTATCTCAGCAGAAGTCCTTGCGACTTGTAGATCATCGGTTTCTTTGGCCGAGGTCAGTGGCACAGTTTTTTTGTAAAAGTATGGCTTTCATTCTGCTTAGAGTATCGATTTGTATAGAAGAAATTTTCAGTGAAGGCCATAAAGGCGACTCCCTGGCTGTCTTGGGTTGTGGAAACAATACTTGCATACAGCAAGTGAGCCTAGATGAAACAGTCACTAGATATGGAATACCTGGCAACATGCCACAGCAGCTGTGATCATTCAACATAAGGTAACTCCCATTATAAAGTAGTCTAAAAATTGGATTAATCACTACAGTTGGTGAACATTGTAGGTGACAGGATAACTCTGAAGTGGAACCATAGTAGGCTCATATAAATTAATACCCTGACAAAGGAGCAAACCGCTTAGTGCATTTTCACAGTTAGACCCACTAAGAAACTCTTCACATCCCCCACTCCAACATGTGTGTGTGTATGATAAATTCCAGGATGTCTTTATGTATTCTTTACCCAACCTTTCATATTTGTTTCCAGCGTGTCCAGAGAGAGGAAGTAGGTTTGGGCCTCCGGTGGGCCGGGGGTCCCTTTCTTGGTGCCATGAGGCATCGGGGGACCCTGATTTCCCAATGCAGGGCATTCCTGGTGAACGATTGAGCACAGCGTCACGATCGTGTACCAGGAATGCCCGCTAGACACCAGGGATTTGTGTTTTTTGTTTTAATTTGTGCATAGGAAGCGACCCCTTGGGCAAGGGTCACTTCCTAATGGGGACAAATCATTTTAGACTTTTCTGCCCCCCTGGAGACCGATTGGCCGATTTTTGGCCATTTTTGGACCCGGGGGGGGGGGGGGGCAGAAAAGCCCACTAGATATCAAGGATTTGTTTTTCTTGTGAAATTGGTAGTGACCCCTTGGGCAAGCGTCACTTCCTAGTGGGCAACATTTAAATCAGACTTTTCTGACCCCCCTGGGGACAGATCAGCCATTTTTTTTCTGATTCTGGACCCGGGAGGGGGCAGAAAAGCCCACTAGAGCCAGGGATTCGTTTTTTGACAAAATCAGAAGCGACCCCTTGGGCAAGGGTCCCTTCCATGGCCCCTAAAATTTTTATAACTATAATCTGCCCCCCTTTGGGGAATATCAGTTTTTTTATTCGGCCTTTCTGCCCCCGAGGGGGGCAGAAAACCCCACTAGACACCAGGGTTTTTTGTTTTTTTTAAATGGAAGCGACCCCTTGGGCAAGGGTCGCTTCCAGGAGGCCAAATTTATTTCAAAATATATTCTGCCCCCCTTGGGGATAGATAGCCTGATTTTATGGTGTTTCTGGCTCCGGGGGGGGGGGGGGGGCAGAAAAGCCGACAAGAGCCAGGGAATTGGTTTTTTAAAAAAATTGGAAGTGACCCCTTGGGCAAGGGTCGCTTTCAGGGGCCATATATTTTTTAAAGTATATTCTGCCCACCGGGGGCAGATCGGTTTGTTTAATTGGCCTTTCTTCCCACAGGGGGGGGGGGGGAAGGAAACCGCACTAGACACCAGGGAGTGTTATAAATGTTAAATGGAAGCAACCCCTTGGGCAGGGGTCGCTTCCTTTGGGCCTAATTAATTTGTAAGACTATCCTGCCCTCCCCCCTGGGGACAGATCACCTATATTTTTTGGTGTTTCTGGCCTGGAGGAGAGCAGAAAAACCCACTAGAGCCAGGGATTTAAAAATAAATAAATTGGTTGCTTCCAGGGGACACATATTTGTTTATGTGTATTCAGCCCATTTCTTTGGCCTTTCTGCCCCAATTTGTGTAGTGACATAGCCTGTTATAATGTGTATTGTTTTTATTTTTTGTGAATTGTAATGTTTTATATCTCCCTTTTTGTTCTAGGTCAAGGCATTTTGCTCTTTAGACTGTTGCAGATTGCGGATTCGTTACTGGTGGTTCTGCTGTTTATGCAGTTGCATGTGTTTGGTAAGAGACTTTTTTGTACAATGTAAATGTGTTTTTTGCAAAGTGTGTAATAATACCAGTATGTTTGGCTTCTATTTTTTGAGTGTCTAAAATGTTTTGCATGTATGCTTGATGTGTATTTTGTTTTCTTTAGAGTAATTTTTTTTTTTCTTCTTTCTAGTGGGATAACGTTGATTTTTGCTGTGTCTTTGCAGAGTAGGTGCTGGTAAGTGTAGCTTCCTCTAAACATGGTCCACAGACTGACTCTGATTCTGAGGCAGAGGTGGGAGGGGAAGATTCAGGCAGTGAGTTTTCTCTCCACATGGCATCATCCAATGATGAAAATACTCTCAGTGCAGATGAAGCTACTCTTGCTGCGGTTGAAACGTCTGTGTTAGAGGAGGACATTGATATGCCTATAGTGTGACAAAAGGCATCTGGGCTGCAGCCTGGGGCTTCAAGACTTCCCTTTGGTATAGTGAGACAAGAGGCATCTGGGCTGCAACCTGGGGCTGCAAGACTTCCCGTTGGTATAGTGAGACAAGAGGCAGCTGGGCTGCAGCTTGGGGCTGCAAGGCTTCCCGTTGAAAGTGCTGACTTCTGGGTTGCCCCAGGCATGGTGCAGCCGGCATTGCCAGACTTTACTGGTGTTCCAGGGTGTAGGGTGAATACTGAAAATGTTTGCAGATATATTTTTTTCAGTTGTTTATGGATGATGTGGTTTGGGTAAGGATACGCTGGGGAATCCATGCAAACCATACCTCCCTGACAGTCCCCGGGTGTCTAGTTTTCAGAAATGTGTGGGTTTGGTAGGTTTCCCTAGATGGGAGCCGAGCACGGGGCCAAAAACCCAGGTGACCCCCTTGCAAAACCAGGTGGTTTGTAGATAGGCAATTTTGATGTAGCCTCACTATGTTTTAGGCCCTTGCCTGTCGGGGGTACTTGGGCCTCCCACACAAGTGACAAATGCAAAAAGAACAATTGATGGACAGAATGCAGAACTATGTCACACATTCACCCCAGTACATATATCTGGACCTAAATCCATCGTTTTTTTGCTCACCATGCCATTCCAGTTTGGATCCAGCCATATGCAAATCAGTCTTGACCCTGAGCCGAATGGGAACAGTCCAGCCTGAACTGCCAGGCCAGGTCCTCCCTGGACTGGAAACAAGCATCCTAAGACCGGTTTCAGACTTCCAGCCCTCTTTAGCTAGGATAGCTTGACTCCAGTGGCATGGAGAGGATGGGACTCAAGTCTGAGCATACCCGTCCCACTCGGGGTGACAAATGCAAAAAGAACAATTGATGGACAGAATGCAGAACAATGCCATACATTCACCCCAGTACAGAGATCTGAGCCTAAATCCATCGTTTTCTTGCTCACCATGCCATTCCAGTTTAGATTCAGCCATTTGCAAATCAGTCTTGACCCTGTGCCCAATGGTAACAGTCCAGCCCGAACTGCCATGCCAGGACCTCCCTGGACTTTAAACAAGCTAGCCTGGCTGAAGAAGGGTGATGCCCTGAAACCCGTCCCAGGATGCTTTTTTCCGGTCCAGGGAGGACCTGGCTTGGCAGTTCGCGCTGGACTGTTCCCACAAGGAACAGGGTCAAGTCTGATTTGCATATGGCTGGGTTCAAACTGGGGTGGTGTGGTGAGCAAAAAACATAATAGATTAAACCCAGATCTTTGTGACTGGGGGTCAATGTTTGCATTTTCCAGCATTCCGTCCAACAATTGTTTCTTTTGCATATGTCACCCTAAGTGGAAAGGGTATGCCCAGACATTGGTCCTGTGCTCACCACACCACTGGATTCAAGGTAGCCTGGCTTAAGAAGGGTGATGCCCTGAAACCGGTCCCAGGATGCTTGTATCCGGTCCAGGGAGGACCTGGCTTGGCAGTTCGGGCTGGACTGTTCCCACAAGGAACAGGGTCAAGACTGATTTGCATATGGCCGGGTCCAAACTGGAGTGGTGTGGTGAGCAAAAGAATGATGGATTGAACCCAAATCTTTGTGACCGGACGGTGAATGTTTGCATTGTCCAGCATTCCGTCCATCAATTGTTTCTTTTGCATATGTCGCCCTAAGTGGGAAGGGTATGCCCAGACGTGGGTCCCGTGCTCACCACACCGCTGGATTCAAGCTAGCCTGGCTGAAGAAGGGTGATGCCCTGAAACCAGTCCCAGGATGCTTGTTTCCGGTCCAGGGAGGACCTGGCTTGGCAGTTTGGGCTGGACTGTTCCGACAACGAACAGGGTCAAGACTGTTTTGCTAATGGCTGAGTCCAAACTGGGATGGTGTGGTGAGCAAAAGAATGATGGATTACACACAGATCTTTGTGACTGGAAGTGAATGTTTGTATTGTCCAGCATTCCGTCCATCAATTGTTTCTTTTGCATATGTCGCCCTAAGTGGGAAGGGTGTAGTGTAGTTCCTATATTCCCAATAGTCTCTGCGCATTGGAATAATATATACTATAGATTTGACGTAGGACTGAGGTCTACTAGGTCCTCTATCGAATATATTAGACTTCATTGTGAGGGCCAGCTAGCTCAGAGGTCACTAGAAACTTTCTCAAATGAACAAGAAGGGATTTGTTTCTGACAACTGCATAAACATGACAACTTTGTTTTCCAAGAATAAGAAATGTATCTCTAGAGTCGCGGAAACAATAGATAGTTATTTCACTCAGTCAATCGTGCATGCTTCGTTTCATCAGAAATAGAGAGATGGGCATTGTCAATAAAAAGTATTTATTGAACAGTCTTCTTTCTCATGCAGAGGAAATGACCTGCTACAATCGTAATACTGGTTGCAGAGTACAATGCGTACAGTACGAAGAGTATTATAAAATAATACCGTAAAAGCATGATATGGTTTCTAAGCCATAAAATACATAGAATACATACATTAATAAATAAAGACTAAAAAGTACTCAACTGGTGCTTCTAAAATACGCCTACCCCGGTGTACCTAACCTAGGTCTAGTACAAGGGAAAAAGTAAGTGAGGTGTAGCTTAGTTTCAGTATTCTTTTGCTAAGAACCTATCCAAGAATTCTCTAAGGGTCTAATCAGCTCTGTACCTTGGTTTTAGAAAGAAGGAGGTCTGGAATCTCTCTCTCAGGACTCGATTTCCCAACAACCCGCAAGGGTAGCTTGGAAACACTGGAGCTGGATTTCTCGGCAAGAGAAAAGTCAGCGTCTCTTTCAGTGCATCTGCTGGAGTGTCGGTTTCCTTCGGCACTTGCTGCGGCGAGCTGTGTCGTGTAGGTAGATAGTCGAACTGCTCCAAACCACTGTGTGTTTGCCTAGGCAAGTGTGGGCATATTTATACCTTGAAGGTGCCGAGTTTGACGTAAGGTTGGACATAATAACGTCATCAAAGACTCAGTTCTTTGAAAACTCCATGAGTTCTTGATTAAATCAATATTCAAGCAAGTGGAAGTCCCTGACTGCTGAAGATGGGTTTTTCCAAGAAATCAATGTGGATTTTCAGAACTAGTGGAAGTAGCCATGCCGTATTTGGACTGCATAGGCTAAGTCTAAATATGGTTATGATTTCTATGCCTATATAAGGATGAGGTGATTTATACCTATATATGGGCATGAATCTGGAAAATTACGCTAGTGTCCTAAATTAATATACGCAAAAACAAAAGTTGATGGACAGAATGCAGAACAATGTCATACATTCACCCCAGTACAGAGATCTGGGTCTAAATCCAATCCTGGGGTGGTGTGGAGTGCAACAAAAACGATGGATTTAGGCCAAGATCTCTGTACTGGGGTGAATGTATGACATTGTTCTGATTTCTGTCCATTAACTGTTGTTTTGCATTTTGTCACCCCGAGTGGGATGGGTATGCTCAGATGTAAGTCCCATGCTCTCCACACCACTGGAGTCAAGCTATCCTGGCTGAAGACGGCTGATAGCCAGAAACCAGTCCTAGGATGCTTGATTCCTGTCCAGGAAAGACGTGGCTTGGCAGTTCGGGCTGGACTGTTCCCATGAGACACAGGGTCAAGGCTGATTTGCATATGGCCATGTCTGAACTGGGGTGGTGTGGAGTGCAAAAAAAATGATGGATTTAGGCCCAGATCTCTCTACTGGGGTGAATGTATGACATTGTTCTGCATTCTGTCCATCAATTGTTCTTTTTGCATTTGTCACCCCGAGTGGGACGGGTATGCTCAGACTTGAGTCCCATCCTCTCCATGCCACTGGAGTCAAGCTATCCTAGCTAAAGAGGGCTGGAAGTCTGAAACCGGTCTTAGGATGCTTGTTTCCAGTCCAGGGAGGACCTGGCCTGGCAGTTCAGGGTATGCTCAGACGTGAGTCCCATGCTCTCCACACCACTGGAGTCAAGCTATCCTGGCCGAAGTCGGCTGATAGCCAGAAACCGGTCCTAGGATGCTTGATTTTGGTCCAGGAAAGACGTGGCTTGGCAGTTCGGACGGACTGTTCAAATGAGGCACAGGGGCAAGGCTGATTTGCATATGGCCATGTGTGAACTGGGGTGGTGTGGAGTGCAAAAAAACGATGGATTTAGGCCCAGATCTCTGTACTGGGGTGACTGTATGACATTGTTCTGCATATTGTCCATTAACTGATGTTTTGCATTTTGTCACCCCAAGTGGGTTGCGTAGGCTCAGACGTGAGTCCCATGCTCTCCACACCACTGGAGTCAAGCTATCCTGACTGAAGATGGCTGATAGCCAGAAACCATCCTAGGATGCTTGATTCCGGTCCAGGAAAGACATGGCTTGGCAGTTCGGGCTGGACTGTTCCCATGAGGCACAGGGTGAAGGCTGATTTGATTTTGGCAATGTCTGAACTCGGGTGGTGTGGAGTGCAAAAAAATGATGGATTTAGGCCCAGATCTCTGTACTGGGGTGAATGTATGACATTGTTCTGCATTCTGTCCATTAACTGTTGTTTTGCATTTTGTGACCCCTAGTGGGATGGATATACTCAGACGTGAGTCCCTTGCTCTCCACACCACTGGAGTCAAGCTATCGTGGCAGAAGACGGCTGATAGCCAGAAACCGGTCCTAGGATGCTTGATTCCGGTCCAGGAAACATGTGGGTTGGCAGTTCGGGCTGGACTGTTCCCTTTAGGCACAGGGTCAAGGCTGATTTGCATATGGCTATGTCTGAACTGGGGTGGTGTGGAGTGCAAAAAAACGATGGATTTAGGCTTAGATCTCTGTACTGGGGTGAATGTATGACATTGTTCTGCATTCTGTCCATTAACTGTTGTTTTGCATTTTGTCACCCCGAGTGGGATGGGTATGCTCAGATGTGACTTCCATGCTCTCCACACACTGGAGTCAAGCTATCCTGGCAGAAGACGGCTGATAGCCAGAAACCGGTCCTAGGATGCTTGATTCCGGTCCAGGAAACATGTGGGTTGGCAGTTCGGGCTGGACTGTTCCCTTGAGGCACAGGGTCAAGGCTGATTTGCATATGGCCATGTCTGAACTGGGGTGGTGTGGAGTGCAAAAAAACGATGGATTTAGGCTTAGATCTCTGTACTGGGGTGAATGTATGACATTGTTCTGCATTCTGTCCATTAACTGTTGTTTTGCATTTTGTCACCCCGAGTGGGATGGGTATGCTCAGATGTGACTTCCATGCTCTCCACACACTGGAGTCAAGCTATCCTGGCAGAAGACGGCTGATAGCCAGAAACCGGTCCTAGGATGCTTGATTCCGGTCCAGGAAACATGTGGGTTGGCAGTTCGGGCTGGACTGTTCCCTTGAGGCACAGGGTCAAGGCTGATTTGCATATGGCCATGTCTGAACTGGGGTGGTGTGGAGTGCAAAAAAACGATGGATTTAGGCTTAGATCTCTGTACTGGGGTGAATGTATGACATTGTTCTGCATTCTGTCCATTAACTGTTGTTTTGCATTTTGGCATCCCGAGTCGGATGGGTATGCTCAGATGTGAGTTCCATGCTCTCCACACACTGGAGTCAAGCTATCCTGGCTGAAGACGGCTGATAGCCAGAAACCAGTCCTAGGATGCTGATTCCTGTCCAGGAAAGACATGGCTTGGCAGTTCGGGCTGGACTGTTCCCATGAGGCACAGGGTGAAGGCTGATTTGATTTTGGCAATGTCTGAACTCGGGTGGTGTGGAGTGCAAAAAAATGATGGATTTAGGCCCAGATCTCTGTACTGGGGTGAATGTATGACATTGTTCTGCATTCTGTCCATTAACTGTTGTTTTGCATTTTGTGACCCCTAGTGGGATGGATATACTCAGACGTGAGTCCCTTGCTCTCCACACCACTGGAGTCAAGCTATCGTGGCAGAAGACGGCTGATAGCCAGAAACCGGTCCTAGGATGCTTGATTCCGGTCCAGGAAACATGTGGGTTGGCAGTTCGGGCTGGACTGTTCCCTTTAGGCACAGGGTCAAGGCTGATTTGCATATGGCTATGTCTGAACTGGGGTGGTGTGGAGTGCAAAAAAACGATGGATTTAGGCTTAGATCTCTGTACTGGGGTGAATGTATGACATTGTTCTGCATTCTGTCCATTAACTGTTGTTTTGCATTTTGTCACCCCGAGTGGGATGGGTATGCTCAGATGTGACTTCCATGCTCTCCACACACTGGAGTCAAGCTATCCTGGCAGAAGACGGCTGATAGCCAGAAACCGGTCCTAGGATGCTTGATTCCGGTCCAGGAAACATGTGGGTTGGCAGTTCGGGCTGGACTGTTCCCTTGAGGCACAGGGTCAAGGCTGATTTGCATATGGCCATGTCTGAACTGGGGTGGTGTGGAGTGCAAAAAAACGATGGATTTAGGCTTAGATCTCTGTACTGGGGTGAATGTATGACATTGTTCTGCATTCTGTCCATTAACTGTTGTTTTGCATTTTGGCATCCCGAGTCGGATGGGTATGCTCAGATGTGAGTTCCATGCTCTCCACACACTGGAGTCAAGCTATCCTGGCTGAAGACGGCTGATAGCCAGAAACCAGTCCTAGGATGCTGATTCCTGTCCAGGAAAGACGTGGCTTGGCAGTTCAGGCTGGACTGTTCCCATGAGGCACAGGGTCAAGGCTGATTTGCATATGGCCATGTCTGAACTGGGGTGGTGTGGAGTGCAAAAAAGTGATGGATTTAGGCCCAGATCTCTCTACTAGGGTGAATGTATGACATTGTTCTGCATTCTGTCCATTAACTGTTGTTTTGCATTCTGTCACCCCGAGTGGGATGGGTATGCTCAGACGTGAGTCCCATGCTCTCCACACCACTGGAGTCAAGCTATCCTGGCTGAAGATGGCTGATAGCCAGAAACCGGTCCTAGGATGCTTGATTCCGGTCCAGGAAAGACGTGGCTTGGCCGTTCAGGCTGGACTGTTCCAATGAGGCACAAGGTCAAGGCTGATTTGCATATGGCCATGTCTGAACTGGGGTGGTGTGGAGTACAAAAAAACAATGGATTTAGACCCAGATCTCTGTACTTGGGTGAATGTATGACATTATTCTGCATTCTGTCCTTTAACTGTTATTTTATCACCCCGAGTGGGATGGGTATGCTCAGACGTGAGTACCATGCTCTCCACACCACTGGTGTCAAGCTATCATGGCTGAAGAGGGCTGATAGCCAGAAACCGGTCAGGATGCTTGATTCTGGTCCAGGAAAGACGTGGCTTGGCATTTCCGGCTGGACTGTTCAAATGAGGCACAGGGTGAAGGCTGATTTGCATATGGCCATGTCTGAACTGGGGTGGTGTGGAGTGCAAAAAAAGGATGGATTTAGGCCCAGATCTCTGTACTGGGGTGACTGTATGACATTGTTCTGCATTCTGTCCATTAACTGTTGTTTTGCATTTTGTCCCCCCAAGTGGGTTGGGTAGGCTCAGATGTGAGTCCCATGCTCTCCACAACACTGGAGTCAAGCTATCCTGACTGAAGATGGCTGATAGCCGGAAACCGGTCCTAGGATGCTTGATTCCGGTCCAGAAAAGACATGGCTTGGCAGATCGGGCTGGACTGTTCCCATGGGGCACAGGGTGAAGGCTGATTTGCATATGGCCATGTCTGAACTGGGGTGGTGTGGAGTGCAAAAAAACGATGGATTTAGGCCCAGATCTCTGTACTGTGGTGAATGTATGACATTGTTCTGCATTCTGTCCATTAACTGTTGTTTTGTATTTTGTCACCCCGAGTGGGATGGGTATGCTCAGACGTGAGTCCCATGCTCTCCACACCACTGGAGTCAAGCTATCCTGGTTGAAGACAGCTGATAGCCAGAAACCAGTCCTAGGATGCTTGATTCCGGTCTAGGAAAGAAGTGGCTTGGCAGTTCGGGCTGGACTGTTCCCATGAGGCACAGGGTCAAGGCTGATTTGCATATGGCCATGTCTGAACTTGGGTGGTGTGGAGTGCAAAAAAACGGTGGATTTAGGCCCAGATCTCTGTACTGGGGTGAATGTATGACATTATTATTATTATTATTATTATTATTATTATTATTATTATTATTATTATTATTATATGAAATTTGTAGCGCGCTCAGTTACCCAGGGGCATCCCGGCGCTGAACAGAACGAAGAAGGGAAAGCTCAGACTCAGTCACTACACAGGAAACAGATGCGTCTTCAGGAGTTTCCTAAAGTTCAGAATGTTAGGCTCCGAACGAATCTTAAAGGGCAGGGAGTTCCACAGTGCCGCCACTTGCACTGAAAAACGCCGGCCCCCAGAGCGAGCTCTTTTTACTCTGGTTAACTGCAGAAGACGACCTTGGTCCGATCGCAGTGGCCGTGTGGGTTTATAGGGGCGTGCCATATTGGACAAGATAGAAGGGCCCCTACCATGCAAGATTTTATGGGCCGTGCATAGCGCTTTAAATTTCACCCGCTCCTTAACCGGGAGCCAATGAAGCGTTTTCAGGGCCGGAGCAGCTGAATGTCTTCTAGGAACCTCCATCAGCAGTCTAGCGGCTGCATTCTGCACCTGTTGAAGGGTCCTAAAGGTCACTTCCGGAGCGCCAAGGAACAGTGCGTTCCCGTAGTCAAGTCTCGACAAGATTAAACCACGAATCAGACGCTTCCTGGATGGATTGGGGAGCAGTGGTAGCACCTTGCGCGCTGACCGCAACAGGCCAAAACACACCCCTGCGGTCTTCCTAGCATGTGTCCTAAAGGACAGGTCTTCCTCCAACCATACTCCTAGGCTCTTAATCTCCTTCTTAGGAGATGGTGGGTCACCCAGAGACCGAGGCCAGCAACTGGCGATGAGCGAAGGCCTAGATTTGCCTAGCAACATAAGCTCAGTTTTCTCTCCGTTGAGCTTAAGGGCAGAGTTGGACATCCAACGATGAACGTTGGCAAGGCAGTCATGAAGAACCTCTGGTTGTTCCGCCAGCTGGGTGAGGCCTACAACCAGCTGAGTATCATCAGCATAGCTGATGATCTTCACTCCTGAAGGGGAGACCACTCTCTCAAGTGGAGTCATATAGACGTTAAATAAGGTAGGGCTCAATGATGAGCCCTGCGGGACTCCACATTGAATAGGGAACAGGGTCGACTGCTTTGCTCCTTCCCAGACTTGATAGAAGTGGTCAGAGAGGAAGGACTCAAGCCATTTGAGGTCCATCCCCGTGACACCCACCTCTGACAGTCGTTGGAGGAGCACCTGGTGACTCACGGTGTCAAAGGCAGCACTCAAGTCCAGGAGGATCACTGCCACTGACCCCCCTGTGTCAAGAATGCTCCTTGCTTCCTCCACCACTGCCAGTAAGGCCGTGTCCGTCCCCTGACCAGGGCGAAAGCCCGTGTGGGAGTCTCCCAGCAAATGATGGGATTCTAGATGGTACGAGAGCTGGCAATTAACCATCTTTTCTGCGATTTTTGAAAAAACGGGCAAAAGAGAAATAGGCCTAAAATTGGCCAGATTCGAGGGATCTAAGCCAGGTTTTTTCAGCAGTGCTTTAACAACTGCTTTTTTCCATCTCTGCGGCACCGAGCCCTGGGAGAGGGAAAGGTTGATAAGATCTGTAAGCGGGGCAGAAAGAGTGTTTGCCACTTGTTTGAGCCATTTCATGGGCACCGGGTCGCTCGGAGACCCACTCTTCATCCCTTTCAGAACTATTACGACCTCCTCCTCCGAAAAAGGGCCAAAAGAGGACAACTCAAAGGGACATATTCCTGGGCTAGAGTCCATCTCCAGATTCTGAGATGTCGCAGGCAATGAATACAGAATCTTCTCTATTTTGGAATGAAAGAAGTCTGCCAGCTCTTCACATTTTTCTTGGGGGTTGTCGTGCACGACTGGAGGAACCGGAGCCTTCAGCAGTTCCTTAAAAATCTTAAAGGATTCCCCTGATGAGTTACTCGCCCTATCAATCCTATCGCTGAAATAACTTCTTTTGGCATCTTTCAAGGCAGCTTTATACTTCCTCATCGATACCTTGTAGTGTTCTCGACTTTCTTCCGTCAGCTTTCTCCTCCATGCCCTTTCTAATCTTTTACAGGGTGTTCTGAGAGCCCTAAGTTCAGGGGTGTACCAGGGAGTGGAACCGGCTCTTCTGTCCCTAATGGGCCTTTTCTTTTCCGGAATTAATAAGTCAAGGGAATTGATCAACCAATTTCCCACATGCTGATCAGCAGTGATAGGGTCAGAGACCGAAGGAGGGCAGGTTCTCGCTAACTCAGCCGCCCAGTTATCCACTGGCAGCCTAGACCAGAGCCGTTCAACTGAATACCGTCTAGGTACAGGATCTCTCCCCTTCCCCAACTGCCATTTGAGGGGGAATAGACAATGGTCTGTCCAGGGAAAGGCAGGGGCTGAAGGGCTTGAAGATTCTCTGAGTTCGTGAAGGCCACATCCAGCTGATGACCTTTAAAATGGGTAGCTCCGACGTTAACAAGATGTAAATAAAGTGCACCCAACATGCTTTGTAGCTCTCTCGCCACTGCATCACAGGGATCATCGAAATGCAGGTTGAGATCCCCCAACACTATAAAGTTGGAGGAGGCGGCAGCAAGTTGTATCACCACCTCAAGGAAGGAGTCTATGAAATTTCCTATCGCTGCAGGAGGCCGATAGACGAGAAGGCCCGAGATTGAGATGGTGGACGATATGCGTAGCGAGAATTGACAGCCTTCAGAGTTAACAATACCGCAATCTACCGCTTCACATACATATTTGTCTCTGTACAAAATGGCCACTCCTCCCCCTCTCCCCTCCGGCCTATCTAGATGAAACATGAGATATCCCGGAGGGAGGGCTTTAACAATATCAGGTCCTGAGCAAGAGGTCAGCCAAGTTTCCGTAAGGAGGAGGGCATCCAAACTGTGGTCTACAATCAACGAGTTTATTTCAATGGCATGACAGGGTAGTGACCTGCAATTAAGCAAAGCCATAGAAATCTGGAATCGATCTGTGGGTGGGCTACCAGAGCCACATAGAAGGCAGTTTTTATAAGAGGTACCTTCTGCCCATTGGTAGATACAACTAGGATGTCTGGGGGCGCGTAGCGACAATAAAGTATCACTAGAGTACCTGCAAGTTGAATCCGTAAGTCCAGCAGGGTTGGGCAGAGTGACATGCCCTGTGCCCGTCTGGGCCCGGACGGGCACAGACGGGCTTGACTCTGGCGAAACTCCGGCGACGTTCCGGCGACGACGCTGCGTGATGACGCTGCGCGTCAGCATGGCTGGCCTTATGTTCGCCCAGCGTCTGCAAACTAGAGCGCTAACCGCTAACCGCTGCAGAACATTGTTCTGCATTCTGTCCATTAATTGTTGTTTTGCATTTTGTCACCCCGAGTGGGATGGGTATGCTCAGACATGAGTCCTATGCTCTCCACACCTCTGGAGTCAAGCTATCCTGGCTGAAGACGGCTGATAGCCAGAAACCGGTCCTAGGATGCTTGATTTCGGTCCAGGAAAGACGTGGCTTGGCAGTTCGGCTGGACTGTTCCCATGAGGCACAGGGCCAAGGCAGATTTGCATATGGCCATGTCTGAACTGGGGTGGTGTGGAGTGCAAAAAAACGAAGGATTTAGGCTCAGATCTCCATACTGGGGTGAATGTATGAAATTTTTCTGCATTCTGTCCATTAACTGTTGTTTTGCATTTTGTCAACCCGAGTGGAATGGGTATGCTCAGACGTGAGTCCCATGCTCTCCACACCACTGAAGTCAAGCTATCCTGGTTGAAGACGGCTGATAGCCAGAAACCGGTCCTAGGATGCTTGAGTCCTGTCCAGGAAAGACGTGGCTTGGCAGTTCGGGCTAGACTGTCCCCATGAGGCACAGGGTCAAGGCTGATTTGCATATGGCCATGTCTGAACTGGGGTGGTGTGGAGTGCAAAAAAACGATGGATTTAGGCCCAGATCTCTCTACTGGGGTGAATGTATGACATTGTTCTGCATTCTGTCCATTAATTGTTGTTTTGCATTTTGTCACCCCGAGTGGGATGGGTATGCTCAGACGTGAGTCCCATGCTCTCCACACCACTGGAGTCAAGCTATCCTGGCTGAAGACGGCTGATAGCCAGAAACCGGTCCTAGGATGCTTGATTCCGGTCCAGGAAAGACGTGGCTTGGCAGTTCCGGCTGGACTGTTCCCATGAGGCACAGGGTCAAGGCTGATTTGCATATGGCCATGTCTGAACTGGGGTGGTGTGGAGTGCAAAAAAACGATGGATTTAGGCCCAGATCTCTGTACTGGGGTGAATGTATGACATTGTTCTGCATTCTGTCCATTAACTGTTGTTTTGCATTTTGTCACCCCGAGTGGGATGGGTATGCTCAGACGTGAGTCCCATGCTCTCCACACCACTGAAGTCAAGCTATCCTGGCTGAAGACGGCTGATAGCCAGAAACCAGTCGTAGGATGCTTGCTTCCTGTCCAGGAAAGACGTGGCTTGGCAGTTCGGGCTGGACTGTCCCCATGAGGCACAGGGTCAAGGCTGATTTGCATATGGCCATGTCTGAACTGGGGTGGTGTGGAGTACAAAAAAACAATGGATTTAGGCCCATATCTCTGTACTGGGGTGAATGTATGACATTATTCTGCATTCTGTCCATTAACTGTTATTTTGTCGCCCCGAGTGGGATGGGTATGCTCAGACGTGAGTCCCATGCTCTTCACACCACTGGAGTCAAGCTATCCTGGCTGAAGACGGCTGATAGCCAGAAACTGGTCCTAGGGTGCTTGATTCCGGTCCAGGAAAGACGTGGCTTGGCAGTTCGGGACGGACTGTTCCAAAGAGGCACAGGGTCAAGGCTGATTTGCATCTGGCCATGTCGGAACTGGAGTGGTGTGGAGTGCAAAAAGCGATGGATTTAGGCCCAGATCTCTGTACTGGGGTGACTGTATGACATTGTTCTGCATTCTGTCCATAAACTGTTGTTTTGCATTTTGTCACCCCAAGTGGGTTGGGTAGGCTCAGACATGAGTCCCATGCTCTCCACACCACTGGAGTCAAGCTATCCTGGTTGAAGACAGCTGATAGCCAGAAAGCAGTCCTAGGATGCTTGATTCCGGTCCAGGAAAGACGTGGCTTGGCAGTTCGGCTGGACTGTTCCCATGAGGCACAGGGCCAAGGCAGATTTGCATATGGCCATGTCTGAACTGGGGTGGTGTGGAGTGCAAAAAAACGATGGATTTAGGCCCAGATCTCTGTACTGGGGTGAATGTATGACATTGTTCTGCATTCTGTCCATTAACTGTTGTTTTGCATTTTGTCACCCCGAGTGGGATGGGTATGCTCAGACGTGAGTCCCATGCTCTCCACACCACTGAAGTCAAGCTATCCTGGCTGAAGACGGCTGATAGCCAGAAACCAGTCCTAGGATGCTTGATTCCTGTCCAGGAAAGACGTGGCTTGGCAGTTCAGGCTGGACTGTTCCAATGAGGCACAAGGTCAAGGCAGATTTGCATATGGCCATGTCTGAACTGGGGTGGTGTGGAGTACAAAAAAACAATGGATTTAGGCCCATATCTCTGTACTGGGGTGAATGTATGACATTATTCTGCATTCTGTCCATTAACTGTTATTTTGTCACCCCGAGTGGGATGGGTATGCTCAGACGTGAGTCCCATGCTCTTCACACAACTGGAGTCAAGCTATCCTGGCTGAAGACGGCTGATAGCCAGAAACTGGTCCTAGGATGCTTGATTCCGGTCAAGGAAAGACGTGGCTTGGCAGTTCGGGACGGACTGTTCAAATGAGGCACAGGGTCAAGGCTGATTTGCATATGGCCATGTCGGAACTGGGGTGGTGTGGAGTGCAAAAAAACGATGGATTTAGGCCCAGATCTCTGTACTGGGGTGACTGAATGACATTGTTCCGCATTCTGTCCATAAACTGTTGTTTTGCATTTTGTCACCCCAAGTGGGTTGGGTAGGCTCAGACATGAGTCCCATTATCTCCACACCACTGGAGTTAAGCTATCCTGACTGAAGATGGCTGATAGCCAGAAACCGGTCCTAGGATGCTTGATTCCGGTCCAGGAAAGACATGGCTTGGCAGTTCGGGCTGGACTGTTATTATGAGGCACAGGGTGAAGGCTGATTTACATATGGCCATGTCTGAACTGGGGTGGTGTGGAGTGCAAAAAAATTATGGATTTAGGCCCAGATCTCTGTACTGTGGTGAATGTATGACATTGTTCTTCATTCTGTCCATTAACTGTTGTTTTGTATTTTGTCACCCTGAGTGGGATGGGTATGCTCAGACGTGAGTCCCATGCTCTCCACACCACTGGAGTCAAGCTATCCTGGCTGAAGACGGCTGATAGCCAGAAGCCGGTCCTAGGATGCTTTATTCCGGTCCAGGAAAGACGTGGCTTGGCAGTTTGGGCTGGACTGTTCCCATGAGGCACAGGGTCAAGGCTGATTTGCATATGGCCATGTCTGAACTGGGGTGGTGTGGAGTGCAGAAAACGATGGATTTAGGCCCAGATCTCTGTAATGGGGTGAATGTATGACATTGTTCTGCATTCTGTCCATTAACTGTTGTTTTGCATTTTGTCACCCTGAGTGGGATGGGTATGCTCAGACGTGAGTCCCATGCTCTCCAGACCACTGGAGTAAAGCTATCCTGGCTGAAGGTGGCTGATAGCCAGAAACCGGTCGTAGGATGCTTGATTCCGGTCCTGGAAAGACGTGGCTTGGCAGTTCGGGCTGGACTGTTCCCATGAGGCACAGGGTCAAGGCTGATTTGCATATGGCCATGTCTGAACTTGGGTGGTGCGGAGTACAAAAAAACAATGGATTTAGGCCCATATCTCTGTACTGGCGTGAATGTATGACATTGTTCTGCATTCTGTCCATTAACATTTGTTTAGCATTTTGTCAGCCCGAGTGGGATGGGTATGCTCTGACGTGAGTCCCATGCTCTCCGGGACACTGGAGTCAAGCTATCCTGGCTGAAGACGGCTGATAGCCAGAAACCGGTCCTAGGATGCTTGATTCCGGTCCAGGAAAGACATGGCTTGGCAGTTCAGGTTGGACTGTTCCTATGAGGCACAGGGTCAAGGCTGATTTGCATATGGCCATGTCTGAACTGGGGTGCTGTGGAGTGCAAAAAAACGATGGATTTAGGCCCAGATCTCTGTACTGGGGTGAATGTATGATATTGTTCTGCATTCTGTCCATTAACTCTTGTTTTGCACTAAATTCATATATAACACCCACTCCACTTTATCATGTTTAACATTACTAAATTATAAGCACTAAAACATATCTAAAGCATGTGTTATCCAATCCCACTCAAAATACACAAAAATGCATTTCAACATGGTTATACACAAAACAAATGAGCATTTGTACAGTATGCATATAAAAGGAATGAAGTCATCCTAGGCATATAGTATGATATTGGCAATGCTAACTGAATGAATCAGGAGTTTACATATTTATGAAATAGCTCTAGGTTTATAGAAGAAAAAGGCCATTCTATAGCATAATATATAGATTGTTATTGTTTTTGAGGACAAGGTAAGGTATTGTCTCTAGGAAGTGTTCAAAAAGAATTTCCTGTTCTCTAAGAATAGTTCTACGTCAAGCAGATTACTTTGTGCCAAAATAAAAAAAAATGCAATTTTGGAAAAAGTCGAATTAAAATAGTAGGAAAATTAGAGTTCTGAAGTTAGAAGCTTTGTTTTTGAAAAACGAAGGCCGAATTCAGAGTTCATGGAACGCTGTGTGCAGATTTCAAAAGTTATTCTCGGGGTCAGGAGAAAACATCAAATCGTCTAGGCTGGCAAAGAAATCGTCTACCACAGTAGGTGAAACTACTTCATCAAGTAGATCAATTGTGCACAGATGAGAAGAATCGCCGTTTGCGTCATTCGCATTAGCAATGTCCTCAGCAGATGGTACATGTGTGCCTGTTGTTCCACGTACCTCACCATTAGCTGTAGTTGCTGGTGAGATCTCTATGAATGCCGTCATCAGGATTGGCAGCCGTTGAGGGCATCACGATGCATGAGCCGTTACCAGACCTAGCAAAGCGTCAACATCTGTTGGCAGTGCTGATGGAAGTGTAAGACAAACGTCCAACACACATTCTTCTCCGCAAAGCAGGCATCGTAGAACAGGTAAGATGCAATCTTGCCAGATTGGTCTGAACGAGAGAAACCAAGTGGTATTCAGATCTCTTAAACGAGACAAGCCAAGAATCTGTGTAATTCTGTCACAGTACCGCATGGCTAGGAGAGCATTCTCCATGGTAGTTTGGGTATCGTTGGCGACTGGACTTGCCATATCGGAGCAGAAGGAACAAAAATAGAATTCCTGCGACAAGTCCCAAAATGAGAGGCAGGTCGCCGAACACAGAGTGCACGAAATTTGGAAAAATGCCTAGGACTGCTTGAAAGGGTGCTAACAGTCCAGAAAAAAACTGTCTTAAATACATATACAATACCACTGGTATCAGACATGTTTAAGATACGACCTAACATTTCTGCAAAATGTATTGGGCAGTACGTTGATAATAGGGCATGTGTCTCGGCAGAAGTCCTTGCGACTTGCAGATCATACGTTTCTCTGGATGAGGTAAGTGGCACAGTTTTTTGTAAAAGAATGGCTTTCATTCTGCTTATAGTAACTATTCGTATAGAAGAGATATTCAGTGAAGGCCATAACAGCGACTCCCCATCTGTCTTGCTTTTAGGAAACAATACTTGCATACAACAAGTGACCCTGACTGACACACTAACAAGATAGGCTATACCTGGCATCATTCCACAACAGCTGTGATCACTCAGCATTATGTAGCTACCATTGGATAGCTGCCTAAAAACTGGGTCTATCACTGCTGCTGGAGAACCGTGCAGGTGGCAAGAAAGTTTATTTGAAGACTTGCAGGCTCCGTGTAAATTAATACCTTGACACAAAAGTGTACCGCTTAGCAAGTTTTTATAATTTTTTCCACTAAGAAATACCTCCTTTCCTCCACTCCAACATTTGTGTGTGTATAGTAAATTCCAGGTCGACTTAATGTATTCTTTACCCAACCTTTGATACAGGTCCGCTGGTATGTGTTTTAAGCAATACTGAAACTGGAAAATGTTCACTTGTATCGTGATGGTGCCATGTATTATCCATTCAACAACTGGTTTCTCAGAAACAGTTAATGGTAATCTTTCCAGTTTTTCTATGCTCAGCACCGTATAGTCTGCTCTTCTTTGTTCCAAAGAGATTGGATTATCTGTAAGGTTAAAGACAGCAAACAATGACGTGGTGTTGATTAGACGCCATAGCACGTAGCCTGAATGGAGATTTTGTCATGCCTAGCCTAGCAGCATTATAGAACGTAATTGAGACTGGCCATGTTGTAAAATTAGCATTCCACTACAGAGAGAGCTTTCTCTAAATTAATACGATCAATTTCTCGTATTCGTTTTGCAGTTTCCATTTGCGTGACTTTCCATGCTTTATTGTAAGCAGAGTATATACCGGTGTATATGAAACGTTTTTTAAGTGGTTTACGAGGTCCAAGTAGAAAGTCTCGTACATCGACGCCTTCTTTAAGTAAAGTTAAGTGTTGTTTAATTTCTGTAAGTGTGGATTTCTGTAGCCACTCAAGGCATAATTTTCCTACACTGTATGTTGTAACTATCCCTGGATGTTGTCTCTGGGAATATCTTGGATCTGGCCTATTTACTGTCAACCCTTGTGTTTTGTTCAGGAATCTATCTTGACAATTATTCGTGTCTGTAGGCCAGATTAACCATTTTTTTCAATCAGGATTAGTTCTGTTCTGTTGTAAAATCTGTTTTACGTCTATAATGTAGGCTCTGAATAAGGCTCCTAAACCTTGTACCTGCCTGTCTTTTGTGCCCCAGACAGTTTTTGTCTCAATGTTGTCTTTCCAAAAGTTAAACCCAAATGTAGACAGTTGAGCATAAAAGTTCGCATAATAATTTTGATTAGTATTGGTCAACATGTTTTTCATTCCTGTCTTATTCACATTTTTCAAATAAAACATTTCTGGATTTGTGACATTAAAACCTGAGAAGTATGGAAACTTTTAATAAAATGTTTTAGAGCTGCCCTTCTGCGGCATTGGACAGTGTTCCTCTTGATTGTAAGTACACACATTTCTAGGATATGCCGATTTGTGCAAATAATGGTGACCATAATGATTAAAAAATACATTTGTTCATAATCTGATGAACCTCATGCTTAGTGAATTTAGCTGACATTTCTAAATCTGTCATCATGTTATTAACAGTCTCAAAGTCCCAATCATCAGAAAATGTGCTGGGTGAAACAAAGTCACTCAAAGAAACCTTAAACTGGTGTGGAATCTTCAACAGTTCCACCGGGCCATAAATGTCATAATCAGTTGTGTCCCATGCTATACCCCCAGGTATAGGAACGGCTGTGATGTTCACTCTTGACAGACCTCTTCGCTCACGATGAGATGATTTGTGAGGTTTCAGGAGCAAGTTGATGTTCTTACTTGCTGTGTCCATTGTACTGTATTTTCCATCTATCATCTTTCCCAAACTTAAAACAGGAATGAGCCAAAGTACGAGAAAAAGTACACCTAACACAATCCAAAATTCAATCCATGGAGAAACCAGGTATGTATTTTCAAGTTGATGAAAGAGTTCTGTTATCTTTTCTTTGAAATTTTTATTTGCTGGTGTAGATTCAGGTTCACTGGGATCCTCAGAAAATGTATCAAAGTTGATGAAATAGCAAGAGGCAGTTTTGTCAATTGTTGGAATTGCATCAGAATTGTTTTGAATCATTGGAGCTGCTTCTTCCTTTGTCATATTTGTATAGTCAGAGGCTATATCCTTGTAGATGGGATTTTCTTGATGAACTGTTTGGGTCCAAAGAGGCACAAGTTCCATGGATTTGTTGTATAGCCCTTTTTTTCTTACTGCAGGTTTATCAAAGGAGATGAGTCTTTCAGTTTGAACCTCTTGTATTGTAGCAAGATTTGGTCATATGCTACTTCTCGGGAGTCCACTGGGCCTACTACTTATTATCGGCCACATGATGTGGTTTTATCAGGTCGATGGATACAGGCCTGTTCTCCTTTCTTCCAGCAAGGGGCAGCAGTAACACTGTTCTTGATCCGTGGATTGCTAGTACAGGTACTGGTTTTCTGTAGGAAGGTCCAAATTCCTTCTTATCCGCAATCTTTTCTCTGACTAGATCCCCAATCTTTGGAATCCAGACAGGCCTTGCTGTGACAGGTGGTTTTTCTTCAGTGGTCGTTGGCTTTTGTGTTGTGTTGCTCAGACTTCTTCTTGTTTCATTTAAGTCCGGTAAAACAGCCAAACGGTCTTTGATATCTAAGGATTTTTGTTCCCTCACTGAAGTTTGATGATCAAGATCCTGGATGATCATTCTAGTCCCAAATAGTAATTCATATGGAGTGATTCCACCCAGAGAATTTCTTGGCAGATTATTAAGACTACGTTGGACACTTATTAGATGTTTGACCCACCCGTCACCCGAACCTAATACGCTAGCTGTTATAGATTGCTTTGCTTTATGTCATGTTTTTTTTCCACTACCGCATTTCCCTCAGGATAGAATGGACTTTAGTACCGCAATGCAACGCCCAAACTTGCCATGGTCTCTTTGTAAGCTGTAGATCTAAACGCAGGACCCTGGACAGAATGCAGAGTGCCGATTGCGTATGTGCCGATAAAGACTCCAAATCTTTTATAACAGTTCGGGCGTCAGCCGAGCGCTGAGGCCACATCCAACTGAATCTTGTGCAGGAATCCACTGTGACCATGATATATTTATAGTTGCCATCAAGGGACCACAGTGGTCCAGGTAAACACACGCTAATGGTTTATCTGAAATTAGAAGGGGCGTCTGCGCAGGTCGTTTCACTGTAGAACTTTACTTTTTTGGCAGATTTCACATTCTAGAACATAGTTTCTAGTTTGTTTCCTCCTGCGTGGCCACCAATATCTCTGTTTCAATAATGATACTGTGGCAGAAAGTCCTGCGTGTGCAGAGGCGAATCCTTCATGTGCTGCTAAGATTAGTCCTAACCTATGTTCCATGTTTGCGATTGCCCTATCCCCCACTCTAGGGATTCGAGCAAAAGGAACATTATTTGTATCAGTTATATATGAGTACTTTACTGGAAAGCCGTTTGGGAGTGTTTTACCACTGTCTTTTACTGAGGCAGTGACAGCTTGCATTATGTCGCTATCTATTTTTGTTTTAGAACGAGTGATTGCAGCTACAGAAGCCGTTTGCACAGCTCCTTTGCGGCTTCATCAGCCAATGAATTCCCTGCAACGCGAACGCCATCACGCTAATGACTCAGTGTAAGGATCACGTGAGTCTTTGGTAGTTCTTTCTGTAATATAACTACCTGTTCCCAAAGTATTTTATGCTTGATTGTGCCACCTCTTGCATCTTTGAAACCGTTTTGAACCCAGTTCTGCAGATATTCATTGTAAGACTGGATGCAGTAATACGAATCGCACACTATGAGTGTGGGGAATTCGCGATCGGTATTTCTAAGCACCATCTTCAAAGCCTGTAGTTCAGCTCGCTGAGCTGTACAGTCCCCGAGTGATTGAGTTTTAGTGACCATTGGTCTAAATTTACCTTCGCACCAGCGGCCTTTAACAATCGCGCGCACAGCACTATAAACGTGTTTACCCCCAATTACGGGCTGTGCTGATCCGTCTGTATAAATTATACAACTGTAATGTTCTAGAGGCAGAATCTTGGCTGGCAGAGGGCATTCGTGTTCTTATTGTAGAAATTCTTGTGTCTTTAAGTAGGGGTTAAAAAGGAATTCAACGTCTGTTGCAGCAAGAGAATTAACCCATTGTATTCATCTCGGATGTAAAGCCTTGGCATTTGGAATGCTCGCTTTTGTTGCTGCCTCTAAGGCAGGTACAGGTGTAATGATCATTATGCGTTTACCCTGCACGAGAGCTCTCTCTTTTGCTACTGCAGTTTGAACCGCTGTCATAATCTTTTCTGTTGAAGTGAATTTCATTTCAGCCTGTGTGTACAGGTGTGATTTGTAAACTACTGGTACCTTGTCACCTTCATTAAAGGTTAGGTATGTGAATCCGCATCTCCCTGGGATGATCCGAATCACGAGGCTGCGTACGTTGTCGCGTGTCTGTAATTGTGTTTTTGCTAACATGTCTGTTTGCACTGAACACCAAATTTCTGTGTGTTTTTTAGTCCAATTAGTTGATTTGAAATCAGGTTTTATTAGTTTGTAGAGAGGTTTAACCCTTTCTGCGTAATTTAGAACATAAGTTCTTCCAAAATTCAGGAAACTTAGAATTGACTGTAAGTTTTTCAGCGTTTTTGGAGGTTGAGCAGCGCACATTTCTCAAGAAAGTTGGCTGTCGGGGGGCGTGGCTAGCAGCCGAGCACGATGGTTGCCTAGTTGAGGAGCTCCAGTGAAACTGCGGCCCTCCAAGCAATCCGAACACAAATCTGTTAATTTATCGACCTCCAGGGGCTGGGACTGAGGTCTGCGACCGGGCGGCAGCAGCTGGCAAAAATCCGGTGTTGATCGGAGGCCGGGCAGTGGAGATCCGATCGAGTGAGTGGGAGCGGCCTGCAAGTAAGACGGCAGCCAGGGACTAAATTATAACAGGAGAGTCGTCTTTGGGTTCGAGTGCGCTGAAGGCAGAGCTGCGGAGTGCCGGTGAGGAGAGGCGCCCGAGGTGGGACCCGAGGCGGAATACACAGTGATAAGCAGCGACAAAAGAAGTCGAGCCCCCCACACCCACAGCAACCGCCTGGTAATTAATAAAAAACAGCGACTCGCACTAGAGGGATATGCCGCATCCAACGGAGATGGCTTCTTGAGAGGTTGAGGGCAGCAAAGACTAGCTCACCAGTACCCCGAAGGGCGACCCCAGAGCACCGAAGACGGTACAGCGGGCCCCGACAACAAAGAATAACGCAACGGCGACGGTTCGACACTCCCAGCATCGGTGGTAACTGGGAGAGCGGCACTAGCCCTGACTCGGATGCAGCCCCCCTCACAGTCTAAAAAAACGGTGCCATTGCTAACTTCTCCTACATAATGCAGTCACGACAATTACAAGAGTGGGCCCTGAGAAACCACGACGCACCGACAGCCACTGGGTCACGACTGCCTCATAAGTCACGCATCAATCTGCCCAACTATATATCACAGGTGCCGTACACGCGGACCTAAATAGACCAGAGGGCCACAGCAAAAACCCCTGGCACCTGGGACCCCGGTGGCGGTTTGCCCACCACTACTCTCCTTCCTGGAATAGTCGTGCACGACTCTACACCGCAGTGAGGGGTATGAAGACGGAGTGGTGACACAGTTCAAGGTGCAACGACAAGAAGGGGCCGGGGCAGGGACTGGTCGCATTAACACCCGCCATAGAAAAAAGGACAGTTGTGGCACAGGACCATTGGCGCATACAAATAAGCGAGGGACAACGTAGCAAGACCCACCACGACCTTCTCATCATACACGACCAAACAGCAAACTCGCACACAGCAGGAAATCACCGACCCCACACGGAGAACACCATGGCAGGAAGGGGTTCCAAAAACAGCTGGACAAAAGAACTCGGCAACCCACTCAGAAGGACGCACATCTACAGGGAAAACCCTGGAAGGAGATGGGACTGGGAAAAAAATCACTCTGTAAGATGTCATGAGGGCACTTTCTGGTGAACAAACCACGGTGGGCACTATCTTAACCGACATCTCACTACTCTGAGCGGACCTACACAAAATGACGGACAGGGTAAAGGAAGTGGAGATAGTAACAAAATCGCTGGTAACGGACACGTCTGAATTACAATCAGCTGTCTCTCAACTTCAAAAAGAAAACAAACTACTAGCGGAGAAGCTTGATGATCAGGAAGGTTGTGCGAGATGGAACAATATACGTATAATTGGCATTCCAGAGACAGAGGGCAAACAAGCAATGGATCACTATGCGGAGGAACTGGTAAAAACCAGGCTCCAACCCAAGGGACTCTCAAACTTCTTCTCAATAGAGCGAGCACACCGTGTGCCAGGCGGCAGGCCGAAACCAGGAGTCCCCCCAAGACCAGTACTCGCAAAGCTGTTTAATTTCAGGGATAGGGACACCATTCTCCGGGCAGCAAGGGTCTCTCCACCCATACGAGTGCAAAACTCTACAATAACCTTTTTCCGAGACTACACTTTAGCAGTGTCTAGATGAAGAAGGAGCTTCCAGGAGGTGAAACAAATACTGAGCGCCCAAGAACTGCCCTACTCTATGATCTTCCCTGCAAAGCTTCGAGTAGTTGCAGATGGACGGACATGGTTCTTCGAAAAGCCAGAAGCGGCACAGGACTGGATTGAGGGATGGCGAACGGTGGGGAACCCAAATTGCGGAAGCAGACATCACCGCCGACAAGAAGAAGAGGATGACCCGGAATCGCAAGGATCGAGACACTCGGAATCGGAACAGACACCGAGCCAAGATAAAGAATAGATGAATGGACGCTGCAAGCACCACTCGATAATCTGCCAGCGGACTGATCAGCAGAGATAAATAACATGTAACACAACCAAGGCTGGGCCGGCCGAGATGGCAGACTGAGGTGGGCCCCGAGGGTACGGAGGGCTGAGGCCTCTACTGGACCTCCTACCCCGGACAAGCAAGTACTATGTTTTTGGGAGGGAAGGAGCACTCTGCTGAGTTGGGGTGGCGGGTAGGTACAATACCGCTGAGCAGGGATGGAAGGAATGGTGGCCTTCGGCCATGTTCCCGCCAGCCGGTGATTCTGTAACAGCAAAGAATCTGGGCATCCAGGTGGATAACACTCTCTCCTTTAAGGCTCAAGTAGCAGGACTCACGGGGAAGTGTTTTGCCATCTTAAGGATGCTGAGGAAGTTTTTGCCGTTCCTATCCTTGGAGCACAGAAAGATCACGGTGCAGGCGCTGATAGGATCGCGCTTAGACTACTCTAACATCCTCTGTCTAGGCCTCCCCGAGTATCTCCGGACTCGTCTTCAGGTTGTCCAGAATTCGGCAGCCAGGGCCATTTACGGCCTAACCAGAAGAGCTAGGGCCAGCGACCTTCTTAGAGCGTTGCACTGGCTGCCGGTTCGTAAACACATCACTTTCAAGACCTTAATGATGGCGTTTAAAGCTCTACATAACATCGGAGCAATGTATCTACAAAAAAGGGTCAACTTCTATTTTCCATCCAGACCCTTGAGGTCAGCTGCCTTGGCCAAGGCAATCGTGCCGGCAGTGCGACGTGCACGATGTGGAGGACGTTCCTTTAACTACCTTGCTCCACGTCTTTGGAACGAGTTACCTCTGACCTTACGCGCTAGCTCTAACCTGCTCACATTTAGAAAGGAGCTCAAGACTTTTCTCTTTTCCCAATAATTCTTTTTTTCTTCTGAGCACTTTCCTTCGCCGGTGGTATTCTTTGTTGGTTGCTGGTGTTTGTTCTTGATCTGCAGCGCCGGGACGCTCTTCGGAGCAGCTGTGCGCTATACAAAACCTCCAGTAACATAACATAACATAACATAACAGGGAGGCAGGGAGGGCGGGGAAGTGTGGGGGGGAACAGGTATTACTTTTTGTAATTGGTTAGCAATGGTTAGTGGCAATGACCATAGGGAAGCGCAGCGATTGCGAGATAGGTTTTTAGCTCAGGAGACGCGGCACACACTAGAGATCTGGCTTTATCGCACACAAAGGGAGCGTAATTTACATACATCAACGTGCTCCAATATCACCTGCTCAGTAGCACCAACAGCTGTAAACCAGGGAATGGGATACTCCTTGCAGTCAAACAGTATGTATGGCGTCAAACTCAATACCTAATAGCCCGGGTGACATGACACAGAAAACATCGATACACCCCCTTAAAGTTGTAACATGGAATGTAAGAGGGTTCGGGGACAAAATAAAGAGGGGACTGATACTTCATGCGCTGAAATGTCATGGCCCGACACTGGCTCTCCTCCAGGAGACGCACCTCGTAGGAACAGCATGCAAAGCACTAGATAGATGGGGGTACAAAATGGTCGCACACAATTTTCCTCAGGATCCAGGGGAACCGGTATACTGATTAAGATGACGTCACCATTCCTGGTCCTGCAGACTAAGGTTGACGATCAAGGTCGGTTCGCAGCAGTCCAAGGCCAATGGGAAGGCAGACTCCTGAACGTAGTGTCGGTGTACATACCGCCAGCACTTCACTCGGTGGCGCTACCGGCACTCAGCGAATTCCTGCTAACACTTCCAGAGGGGTACCACATCATAGGAGGAGATTTTAACACCACTCTAGATGCAACCTTAGACAGATACCCCGCTCGATTGCAAACGCCTGGGCCGTCACGATTACAAGGATTCATAGAAGCGATGGGTCTCATAGATATCTGGAGACACACACATCCTACTGCCTGTCAATACACATACCACTCCACGGTACATAACAGTCTTTCCCGGATAGATTATTTTCTGCTATTAGGCACCAGCCTTCAAAATGTCGAAGAGGTAGACATACGACCAAGAGGCATTTCAGATCACTCCCCAATCATGCTGACACTCTCATGTCAAGAAAAAGCACGCCAGCGCTTATACCCCATTTATCCAGGTTACCTTAAGGTACCAACCATTAAGAAGGAACTCCGTACAGCAACCAAACATTATTTTGAGGAAAACACAACATCGGTAGACTCCGCCATATCAGTATGGGAAGCTTACAAAACGGTATTTAGGGGACAGGCCATTGCATCCATCACTGGACATAAGCGATTACAACAGAGGGAACTCACAGAGTTAGAAATGGCTCTCTCAGAGGCGGATAAAGCTCACACATTAGATCCAACACAAGACGCAGCACATATCCTGAAACTCCTCCAACAGCAGTTCAAGGATTATCTTGAAAAGCGAACCACGGCCAACATTACAATGACTAAACATAAAATGTATGATATAGGAGACTAGGCTGGTAAAATGCTGGCATGGCTAGATAAGAAAGGAGAAGGCATTAAAGGCATACAACAATTACGATCGCGAGAGGATTCTATTCACTCCCACCCAGAGGAAATAGTGTGCTTACTAGCAGACCACTTCAGAGAGGTATACACTCCAACCCCAATACTGACGGAAACAGAGATACAGGAATCCCTAGAGCAGATCGAGATGCTGACGCTGACACCGGAGACGGCATTAGAACTGGAAGGGGAACTGACTCTTGCAGAATTACAAACTGCAATTAATGCGGTGAAATCGGGAAAGGCGCTAGAACCTAATGGGATACCCATAGAATTGTTTAAGCAAATGTCAGAAACACTAGGCCCACCCTTATTAGAGATGTATAATGAAAGTCTAGAGAGGGCTGAACTCCCGTTGGACCAGCGTATCGCGACAATAGTGGCGATCCTAAAACCCGGGAAACCGCCGGCGGAGTATACGTCGTACCGCCCGATATCTCTATTAAACGCAGAAGCCAAAATCTTAGCAAAACTATTGGTGAACAGATTGAGGACCCATTTGCCACAGTTAATACACCCGGACCAATCCGGTTTTATACCCCACAGGAACACAGCACTTAATTTAAGGCGCGTGCAGGGGGCGCTGGCGAGGGCACCATTCCTAACGGGCCAGACAGTGATATTATCACTGGATGCGAGAATGGCATTCGACATGATAGAATGGAAATATTTATTCGGAGTATTACAGCGTGTGGATTTTGGCCCTAAATTCTGTGCCTGGATAAAACTCCTGTACACCAATCCTGTGGCCCGGGTAACTGCTAATGGCCATTTATCAGATGAAATACCACTAGCACGAGGAATGCGCCAGGGATGCCCCCTGTCCCCACTATTATTTCCACTAGTACTGAAGCCCCTGGCAACACTGATTAGAGCGACCCCGCTGCTGAAGGAAATCAGCTGGAGGGAAGGATGTGAAGACCGCCTTTCACTCTTTGCGGATGACATGCTAGTGTATTTGACAGAGCCGGAGAGCAGCATACCTGAACTTCTTAATATTTGTAATACCCATGGGAGGCTCTCCGGATACACACTCAACTGGACCGTATCGGTCATTTTCGTTCTAAAGGGGCCCCAGCCGGCACTTCCCTCGGACTGCCCATTATTGATGGCAGAAGACTCCTTTAAATACTTAGGAATACACATCACTAGAACCTCAGCCGACTTCTTTGCAAAAAAAAATTTGACACTGCCACTGGACAGGCTGAGACGCGACATGACGCATTGGGCATTATTGCCCCTTACACTGCTCGGGAGGGCACCATTGTATAAAATGAAAGCACTCCCTAGATTCCTCTACATCCTAGAAAACACGCCCGACCTGATATCGCCAGCTATTTTCAGCAAGTAGCGGCACAAGTGTCGATCCTTCTCTGGGGTAACCGCCCAGCTCGTATAGCTCAAGCGAAACTATGCAAAAGCTGGTACGATGGGGGGATTGCACTACCGAACCTCCAATTGTACCATTGGGCGGCGCAACTTAAAGTAATAAACCAATGGATTCACATACCCCAAGACGACCCTGCATACAGGGTGGACAGGGCACAGCTGGGAACAAATAATATGCTAGCAGTATTGTATAACAAAGGATCAGTCTCGAAACTTATAGGCCCTACTAAACACACTGCCCAGATTTGGCATGCAGCACAGACTCGGTTGGGATGGAAAGGGGTGATAACCAAACTGACCCCTCTATGGGACACTAAGGTGTTAGGGCACCTGCGACGAAGTAAAGGGTTCACACAATGGGACAACATAGGCATTTCCACAGTGGAAGACATGTGGGATAAAGGAACAGTGATATCCTTTGAGCAATTGCAACAACAATATAACTGAGCTCGTAGGAGAAATTTAGATACATGCAAATACGACACGCCTTATTGAAGGCGATACCACTAGACACAGAGATTTCGGAGGCTTCCCCGCTGGAAGACCGGCTGCTCACAGACTATATGGAAACAAGGGCCACCTCATTCACATATCTGAAACTACTAAATAACCTACCAGACCCCACAAACATATTGAGACTCAAATGGGCAACAGAAGTGGGAGAATTAGAAGATCAGGAGTGGCAGGAAGCCCTAGCGTCACCTAAAGATGTGGGAATATCTAGCAGGCTCAGACTAGTGCAACTAAAAATATTGCACCGCATATACTATACTAGAACCACCCTACACAAACTGCAGAGAGCAACACACCCATTCTGCCTCAGGGGATGTGGGGAGGAAGGCTCCATTTTTACACACCTTATGGGATTGTCCAATATTGGTAAGCTACTGGCGTCAGGTACTATGCACCATATCGCAGACGACCAAAGTATCGCTCCTACCAAACCCGAAAAGGTGTTTATTAAATGTATGGGAACCTAACGTCCTCTTGAGTCACATGCAAATCTGGGTTACACTGGGTTTCTTAATTGCAAAACGAGACATTGCGCAGAAATGGGGAGCAGTGGAGGTTCCGACATTGTCAGCATGGTGCAGGAATATGGACTTGACGATGATCACTGAGCGCACAGTATATGCAAACAGGGGATGCCCACGAAAGTGGAATAAGATCTGGATGACGTGGAATACTTACTGAGGTGACATATGTGACCCATTGCCAGAATCGGAGGTAGATAGTTCAGACGAGGAGGAAGAAGAAGGGTAGGGAACAACATGAGGACTAAAACAAGGCTGGGAACTAGAGAGGGAATAATGTCGAAATGTATCGCACAGAGAATTGCTCTAAAACATGTGATGTGATTTAACTGAGTTTTGAGAACACATCCGACATATATGCTACTGTATGTATTGCCACATTTCTTATTGTTTAAATAAAAACAGTTTTATAAAAAAAAGAAAGTTGGCTGCCAGGCTTTTGCCTTCACTTGGTAACTCGTAGCCTAAGAATAGGACGTTGAGGTGGGCAATTCGTGATTTCTTGAAATTGAATTTATACCCTTCAGAAGCAAACTCAAGTATTATGGTGTTCACTCTTTTCAAGTGTACGTCCAATTAATCATCAGCTGTAAGATAGATGTCGTCGACATAAGATAATGCCTCATCATCATACGTTTGTAGTAACTCTGTTACTCTGGCTGAAAATAATCCTGGACTATTCTTGAATCCCTGGGGGAGACGGAAAACTTGTCCCTGTGTCCCCATTATTGAGAAAGCGGTCAAGTACCTACTTTCTGGTGCAATGTTTTGACAGAGGAAACCGTTAGAAATATCTAATGTGGTTTTATATTTTTTCCGCACAATGTTATTCATCAGTACTGCACTGTTTGAATTTTGTACTGCAAAAGTTTTGCAACAAGTGTTTAAATGTCTATAGTCCAAAACTAGACAATATGAATTGTCTGGTTTGCAGCCAGGAAAGAAAGGATTGTTCATAGATGAGGTGCATGTTTCAATCACCCCTTGGTATTCAAGTTGATTTAAGATCTCCATGCCCTTTTTTTTAGCTTCTTGCTTAACTGGATACTGCTTCAGTGCAGTAGGTGGATTTTTTAACTGTTTTTTTTGGGTGAGGAGAGTCCTCATCCCATCCTACGTGATTTTTGTAAAATACTGGAGCCTGGGCTACAGACCATTTTCTGGCATAGGTGTATTTTTTATTAATTGAAATGTGATTAGAGAAGGCTGGCATAATTATCTTTTCGCCATGTGGGCAATCCCTGACAAATTCAGGTGGCCAGTCTTGTTCAGCTAGAAGAATGTCATAACCCTTATATAGCTTCTCTCAAAAGAGTGCTTTTATTTTCCTAGTTATGTCCCCTTCCATCCGGAGTGTTACTTCATATAACTTATGGGGTACACTAACCCTGGTGTCAGCAGTTTCAACTTGAATGCATTCATTCAAGTCCACTGTCTCCAGATGATCCTTCAAGATCTTGCGAGATATGGTAACTTCTGCTGTGCTGTCTAGCATTGTCTGGGCCCACTCCCCATTCTTGACTTGTGTCCTCAAGATCCTCGGCATGTCTGATCTTTAGACTTGCTACCTTCTTTTTGGTGAATTGGGTCTTCTTATTTTTCGGAACGTGCTGTTCGTCTTTGGACTTCACGTGTTCTTCTTTTTGTTCTGATCGTCCTCTTCTTTCGGTTTTCTCAGATGATCCCTATTTCTGAGGTTATACTTTTTTTCAAAGGGCTCCTTTTGAGGAGGTGAAACACTAAAGTGTCAAAGGGTCTAAATTAGAAATCTATGTGTGACACATTAAACTGGTACTGTCTGTAACAACCCACTTAAAAGAAAAGACATAGAAAAGTGTCCTGTGATCCCTATAACACCTCAGTACAAACTTTGGAACCAATTGTGGACAATATTTAACGGGGTCCAGAGTAAGTGTCCAGTCAACTATGATGCAAAAGAATACAAAGTTCCCCAGGGAAAGTAAAAGAAGTATGTGTGAAAGTATGGAGTAGAACAAAAGCAGGGAACAGGGTGTTCCCTTGTTGGAACTCGAAGACCTCACACACCCAGAAACCTAGGTTTCATGCTTCATCATTGGTCTCCTGCTCCTCGTCAGACTGGCGCTGCAATGTCTGACGATTCAGAAAAGGGGGTGGTGATGAACAGAGTGTCTGAATTAAGCAGACCCCTCTTACCCAGTCCAAAGATCAGGGCTTGATCCATCACCGTTTTTTAGCTCACTGCACCATCCCAGCTCAGAACTTGGCTATAAGCAAATTAGTCTGACCCTGGCCCAGTGCATCATGGGAACAGGGCAGACCAAACTACCAAGCCAATTCTTATACTGGGAAGGAAACAAGCTACCGGGGACCGGTTTCTGGCATTTCAGCCGTCTTCGGCCCGGCTTGCTTGAATCCTGATGGTGCAATGAGCTAGGGACTCACATCTGAGTATGCCCTTCCACGCTTATGGTGGACAAAAATGATTCAGAAAAGGGGGTGGTGATGAACAGAGTGTCTGAATTAAGCAGACCACTCTTACCCAGTCCAAAGATCAGGGCTTGATCCATCACCGTTTTTTAGCTCACTGCACCATCCCAGCTCAGAACTTGGCTATATGCAAATTAGTCTGACCCTGGCCCATTGCATCATGGGAACAGGGCAGACCAAACTACCAAGCCAATTCTTATACTGGGAAGGAAACAAGCTACCGGGGACCGGTTTCTGGCATTTCAGCCGTCTTCTGCCCGGCTTGCTTGAATCCTGATGGTGCAATGAGCTAGGGACTCACATCTGAGTATACCCTTCCATGCTTATGGTGGACAAAAATGATTCAGAAAAGGGGGTGGCAATGTCTGACGGGCGCCGTAGGCGCTCTTTGTTGGAGATCTTTTGTTCCAGCCAATGGTTTGAGTGCGTGTAAGGGGTCTGGTGGGAGTGTAGTCGTGAGGGAGTGATGTGATTTAAAAGAAGGTGAGTCAGTACACAAGGGACTTTATTCACGTGGCTGACTCCCTTGGTTAAAATGGTGGGAGGGGAGATAGGAACTGCTTAATCTACAGTGGGCTAACTCAACCCTCTATAAAGGTCAACATGTTTCTTGCCTGTCTGGCAATTCTTCAGGACCTCGGCTTTTACTGTACATGGGGGGTAGTATCTCTCCTAATCCAACTGCATATGTCCACCAATGTGTAATTGTGGAAATTTTAATTTTTAATGTTACACGTATGTGTGTTTTATGGAGCACTAAAGGGAACTTAGAACTGTGTTATAATGCCACTATTCATGCTAACTGGCTTATGTTTATGCATTGTTTTTAGGTTTCCCCCCCACCCCCCAGAGCAGGGCCTATTGGCCTGCTCCCTGATTGACCCAGTGAGGTTGTATCTTTCTCTTTTTCCTTTTGTGTTTACTTTATTTTCACTGTGTAGTACAGTAATAGCCGAGGTCCTGAAGAATTGCCAGACAGGCAAGAAACATGTTGACCTTTATACACAGATTCAAGAACTTTCCACCACAGAAATGTGGGGAAAATGTGTTTTTTTTTACCATTTGTTTAGGTTCGCAAGGGATTCTGGGTAACAGAACCTGGTGGGAGGCAGTCAAGTTACCCCATCCTAGATTCCCCTGGGTGTCTAGTTACAAAAATGTATAGGCTTGCTAGGTTTCTCTAGGTGCCGGTAGAGCTAGGGTTCAAAAACTACAGCTAGACTCATTACCAAAAAAGGGTCTTTGGGGAACGCTGGGTGGGTGGAAATTTGTGGATCCACACTGATTCCAGAACTTTCCACGACAGAAATGTGGGGAAAATGTATTTTCTTTGACAATTTGTTAGGTTTGCAAAGGTTTCTGGGTAATAAAACCTGGTGGGAGGCAGTCAAGTCACCCCATTCTACGTTCTCCGGGGTGTCTAGTTTTCAAAAATGTATAGGGTTTCTAGGTTTCCCTGGGTGCCGGCAGAGCTAGGGTTCAAAAACGACAGCTAGGTAAGCATGGGCGTAAAATCCGTTCCGCTAGCGGAATTTGCGGATTTTCGGCTAATTTGCAATCCGCAAACTCTCGCGAATTTGCCAAAAATTCGCAAATTCGCAAGCAGCGTTTTTTTTTGCTTTGGTGATACAATATTGCGACGAGCGGCATTCACTTACCGTCATTCAGCGTTTGCAGAGTTGTTTTTCTCCATATTTTGCGTGTGCTGCGCCATTTTGGATCTTGCTGCGGGATCCCGCGGGAATTTGGTGACCGCGATTATGTCATCGCGGCTTGCCACCTTGCACAGCACGCATCGCGAGAGCTAGCAATTGCGAACACGTAGATGTGGCGGGCAGCAACAATCTCGCACTCGCGAAATTGCAAAATTTGCAATTCTGCACAAGAAATCCACCAGCAAGCAGCATAAACCTTCTGGAAATTATGATTTATATCAGAATAACTCCTGAGGTTGACATTTGCCTGCACTTTTTTTTGCAAGGAGTTCATTTTGGGGGGGGGGAGGAAGGAAGTGCCCCACAGTCTCCAACTTCCTGTTCCTGTCCAGCAGGCTCCTCCCAGTGCTTTCTTCATGTGCTGGTCACTTTCATTTGGATCTTGACCTGGAAGGATTACTTTTTGTGGATGCTGATGGATAATTGGATTTGAGGCCTTTTTGACTTTCTTTGGATCACTTTTGGATTAGAAATTTCACAAGTAAGTTTGTTTGGGGCATTACAGTTGCTGCAACTACAATTTTGGAATTTTCGATTTTTGGGCTGTTGTTGGGGCCTTTTGCCCAGGGGTAATCAGTGGTGGATGGACTGAGTCTTTCTGTGGGGTCTCTTTAATGTAAACATCATGGAGGGCATGGATGGCATTGGTTTGTGGTGATTTTTGTGTGTTTTTCGATTTTTTTGGGGTGTTGATGGGGACTGGCCATGTGGGTGGGGGCCATTTTGAGTGCTGGTACAGGCAGGCCCTGGCCATGTGTTGAGGGCCAAGGAGCCATTTTGAATGCAGGCAGTGTTCTCAGGCCTGCACCCATTTGCCTAGCTTTCATCCATTATGCCCAGGGGTAGTGAGTGGTGCATGGGCCTAGTCTTTCTGTGGGGTGTCTTGAATTTAAACATCATTGAGGGCATGGATGGCATGGGATTGTGCTGATTTTTGTGTGTTTTTCAATTTTTTGGGCTGCTGTTGGGGCCTTTTGCCCAGGGGTAGTGAGTGGTGCATTGACTGAGTCTTTCTGTGGGGTCTCTTTAATGTAAACATCATGGAGGGCATGGATGGCATTGGATTGTGGTGGATTTTGTGTGTTTTTCTATTTTTTAGGGTGTTGATGGGGACTGGCCATGTGGGTGGGGGCCATTTTGAGTGCTGGTACAGGCAGGCCCTGGCCATGTGCTGGGGGCCATGGGCCATTTTGAATGCAGGCAGTGTTCTCAGGCCTGCACCCATTTTGGCTAGCTTTCATGCATTATGCCCAGGGGTAGTGAGTAGTGCATGGGCCTAGTCTTTCTGTGGGGTGTCTTGAATTCAAACATCATTGAGGGCATGGATGGCATGGGATTGTCCTGATTTTTGTGTGTTTTTCGATTTTTTGGGCTGCTGTTGGGGCCTTTTGCCCAGGGGTAGTGAGTGGTGCATGGACTGAGTCTTTCTGTGGAGTCTCTTTAATGTAAACATCATGGAGGGCATGGATGGCATTGGATTGTGGTGATTTGTGTGTGTTTTTCGATTTTTTGGGGTGTTGATGGGGATTGGCCATGTGGGTGGGGGCCATTTTAAGTGCTGGTACATGCAGGCCCTGGCCATGTGCTGGGGGCCAAGGGGCAATTTTGAATGCAGGCAGTGTTCTCAGGCCTGCACCCATTTTGGCTAGCTTTCATCCATTATGTCCAGGGGTAGTGAGTGGTGCATGGGCCTAGTCTTTCTGTGGGGTGTCTTGAATTTAAACATCATTGAGGGCATGGATGGCATGGGATTGTGCTGATTTTTGTGTGTTTTTCGATTTTTTTGGCTGCATAACTGATGTTCCCCTGTCTTCCATTGCTTTTAGGTGCACAAGAGAACCACCAGTGCCAGGAAGAAGTCCTGCAGCGGTGTGTGCAGCATAGCATCAGGCGACGTCACATGAGGCCACAGACAAGACAACTCTGCAACTCGTGCAACTGCGGCCTGCTATTCTGACATCTGAAGAAGATGGCCCCAAAAAAAGTTCCCCGTAGCTCCTCTAGCAAGAAAGTTGCCAGTAAGGAGCAGAAGAAGCAAGTGGCGCCACTTGCCAAGGAGACTGGTGTGCCGACCGCCACATTTTTTGGGGAAAAAAATAAGTACGCCTGCAGCAGCAGCGGGGTGTGCTGGGGACCTTGCTGCCGGGAGCAGCACCCCCGCTCCATTGGGCTCAGTGCCACCACCACCACGCCAATTTAAGTCCAAGCCCTTGAGTGCTTTAGAGGCCGCCAGTATAGTTGTTCAATCACCATCGACCAGTGATGTTGGCTCATCGCAAGAAAGTAGCAGCAATGTCCCTCAATCAACACAGGTTGTTGTAACTCATCTGACGAGTGTTCAACAACCACAGCCGCTCCAACAACCACATGTGCAAGTACAAGTCCAAGTACATGTGGAAGGAGAGTCAGCGCAAGGAGATGCGCAAACAGAGGTGCATGGAGCGGCACAAGTGCCCACAATAGTTGTTCCTCCCGAAGTAAGGGCACATCAGGAAATCGACATTCAAGCTGAGGTATCATTTGAGGAAGCCACTCCTCCTGATAATTCATTGTCTTCCATATCCCTAGCAAGGAAAAGATCAGGGATGGTGTCTACATCTTCTTCCTTCTGATGATATGGATCCAACTTGGGAACTACCACTGCCGTCTGAGAGTGAGGGACACCATGATCTGACAAAGGTAGCTGAGCGTAAAAGGAAGGTCCCCGGAAGTCTCGTACTTATGGAGTGTGATGATGATGCTGAACAAGAAGTGGCGTATACTCCTGCTGATGAAGACTCTCACGACGACGACGCAGTCATCATAAACATCACTGCAGCCCCAGCGGGCATGCAGCTAACAGACATTTTGACCCTAGCCTGAGAAGCTGCTGAGCATGATGTTGACGACGAGGCAATGGGACCACGACAGTTAACTAGTACACCACCACCTACCGCTTCCATATTTTCTCGCCAGAAGGGACCTCCATCCACCTTGACCTCCATTTCCTCAATTAGTGGTGCTGCAAGTGCACAACGTAGTAAAGTTCGGCAACACACATCCTCCACTTCATCTGGCATTAGCATGACCAGTATCACCTCCTCCGCCCCCCACAGACATTTGAAGTCTGCAGTTTGGGACTTCTTTAGTGTTAGCACAACAAGGGAAAACATAGCCATTTGTAGCATTTGTAAGCTTGGAGTTAGTCGTGGTAAGCTTGGTACCAAGTATGGTACCGGAGGCCAGAGAGGTCATCTTGAGAGACAGCACTCTGTCAAATGGCATGCACACCTAAAGGAGATCAAGGAAGCCGGAATTGCAAGTCAACAAACTGTATCCGTTGATGTTTCATCTGATGATGACGAGGAGGAAGAAGCGTCAAACACTTCACTTACACCCAGTACCCCTGTCAGCAGCACACCCCCTGTGAGCCACACTAAGAGTGTGGGAGAGAGTGAGACACCAATGCGAAAAAGTTCATCATCACCGAGCGGAACTGGGTCGAAGAAGTCATCATCATCATCATCCCGTAAAATCATAGTCCAGCCCAACATTAGAAGCATGTTGTTTTCAGATGCACCATTTGAACGCAACCACCCAATGACGCGTCTGTATAACACTAAGCTGGCTAAAATGCTAGCTCTGGACCTTCTCCCTTTTTCTTTTGTGGAAGGGGTTGGTTTTCTTGAATTAGTGGCAATGCTCTGCCCTAAATGGAAGGTTCCTAGCCGGTTCTATTTTGCCAGAGTTGCGGTTCCAGCACTACATGAAGATGTGCTGGAGGTGATTGGGGCAGCTTTGCAGAAGAGTGCTGTTCACACTATAAATCTGACAACAGACATGTGGACCAGTGGCGCAGGCACTGATTACATGTGCATCACTGCACACTGGGTCTCTTTTTCAGGAGTTACAGCAAAGCTAAGGGCAGGTGTTGAACCGGACAACGTTTTTAAAGCTGCTTGGAAACATGCAACTCTAGCCATGTTTGGCATGGAGACAAGTCATACAGGAGAACACATTTTGCAGGAGTTTAACACAAAGGTCTTTCAATGGCTGTCCCCAAGAAAATGCAAGATTGGTGATGTTTCCACAGATAATGGCGCCAATGTAGTTAAGGCCATGGATATGGGTAACTATTTCAGAGTGCCGTGTTTGGCGCACTATATAAACCTGGTTGGTAAAATATTGTTGAGTGAAGAAAGTCCAGTGCGCGAGTTACTGACCACCTGCCGAAGAATGTGCACACATTTCAGCCATTCTTTTAAGGCCCGGAAGCATCTGAGGGGCCTGCTACATCAACGTTGACTGTCAGTAAAAGCACTCATCCAGGAAGTGGCAACACGTTGGAACTCAACCTTCTACATGCTTGAGCGTCTGTATGAGCAGTGTGCGGTAGTCGATCAGTATTTCTTTACACAGGGTACAGCTATGAAGGACCTGAGGATACATGCAGAGCAATGGAAGCTAGTTAAAAGCCTGACAGACATGCTTCGTCCTTTTGAGGTCTTCACGCGTGCAGTCAGCAGGGAGGACTGTAATGTGGGAAAAGCTATCCCATTGTTGCGCATGCTAGAGCACCAACTGAAGGCGGTGTCTTCTACATTTCAATAAGATGAAGAAAAGCAAGAAGCTTTTGATTTAGCAGAGAAATTATTAGAACGCCTACTTTGCGATGAACGTCTTCAAAAGATCCACACAGAACAGCATTACATTTGTGCTACTATTCTGGATCCACGCTACAAAAAGGCACTGGCAGGCAGAGCATTCTTTCCTTTTGGTGACGCAGAAGTTTCAAAGTACAAACGTTGGCTAGCTCTGTCAGCCACGAGGTTTGAAAGAGAACGGCAGGAAATTGAAGGAGAAGGCAGTACATCAGCATCAGCAGGCCATCCGGAGTCAAAAGAATCCACTTCTGCACCTGTGGCTGGGGCAGAAGTGAGTGATTTTCCCTCTCAGCCGTTAAAGACACCAGCACCCGATCATCTGCACCAGACACAACAGTAACATTGTGTGAAGAAGAGGATTGGCTAACTCAGCATGGGTTTGCTTCTCAAAAGGCCCCAGCAAAAAGTAAGCAAAGTGGAGGATCCGTGGAGAAGCTTGAGTCGATGGTGCAGGACTATCTGAATGACTCAACTAAGGTCTATGTTCATGATGACCCATTGGCGTATTGGCATGGGAAAAAAGAATTGTGGCAGAGATCTCCAACCTGGCTATAAAATACTTGTCTTGCCCACTCGCAAGTGTGTCTTCTGAACGTGTTTTCAGTGCTGCTGGTGGCATTGTAACTTGCAAAAGGACCCGCCTCTCGCCCAAAAATGTGGAGAGGTTAACAATGATCAAGATGAATCAGCATCTCATACCACCAGATTACAAAATACGAGAATACACGCCGGAAGAAGACGAGGAGGACACCAACCTAGATGAGGGAATTTCTTCTCTGTTAGGGGACCTACTCCCGCCTGAATTCGCAGGGTATGAGGACGAACTCTTCTTCCCTGACACCGAGCCCTGAAAATGAGCCAATGAATCAATAACTTTAGTTTTCGTCCTTATTCACTTTTATTCCTGTGTGTCTGTCTTTCTTTGTTTTGCAAAGTCTATATAAAAAAAACTTTAATCACCTCATCACAAAAACAAGCCCATCAGCAGAACTGTCTTCACTTATTTGCTTATTGATTTGAAGGTGCTGCAGTCTGCATTCCTCAGGTTCACAAGTTCACAAGAACATGCTCCTCTATCCTCCTCCTCCAGATTCCTATTTCCCTCAAAGCAGATGGCTGGATTACGCCCAATGAAGAAAGACTCTGCACTTGTGGGGGTGTTCTACTTCTTTGTGGGTGAGTTGACGGCTCTGGGGCCATTGCTGGGAAGGTCTAATACCGGATAAAAGTGTTTTGGAGAAAATCAGAGTTGAAAATGTTTTTGCCTTTTTGCTCACTATCATGTTTGTGGGGGCCTGTTTGGGTGGGTTCTTGGTGTTTTGGGTTGGGTTTGGGGTCTGGGAGCAGTGCTGGCACAGTCTAATGTTGATTGCATTTATTTTCTAGGACATCCATGGTGGAAAAGTGGAGTTATGACCTAGTATGAGATTTTCCATTTTTGCTTTTTGCCTGTTTGGGGGTGTTGTGCTTTTTTGCGGGTGGGTTGGCAGGTCTTGGGGCATTGCTGGGAAGGTCTAATACCGGATAAAAGTGGTTTGGCGAAAATCAGACTTGAAAAAGTTTTTGCCTTTTTGCTTACTATCATGTTTTCGTGGGCCTGTTTGGGGGGCTTCCTGGTGTTTGTAGATGGGTTTCGGGGTCTGGGAGCACTGCTGGGTATGGATACTTTTGATTGCAAGAGGTTTGAAGCACATCCATGGTGGCAAAGTGGAGTTAGGGCCTAGCTGCAGAGCGCGCGCGAAGTGATTTTGTAAATTGGCCTGAAAATTACTAAGTCCCCATTTTTGTAGTTTTGCTTTTTGGCTGTTTGGGGGTCTTCTACTAGTTTCCGCCTGGGTTGACGGCTCTGGGGCCATTGCTGGGAAGGTCTAATACCGTTTTTTTAGCATAGACTCTATGGATATCATCTTGAATCATTTCTGTGTACATAATACTTTCGTATATAACTTGTTTCAATAGCCTCCAAACTACATATGAATGCTAGTTCCAGGAACCGTAGGTCCCCTATCGAATTTTAAGAGAATATTTTGCTGTAAGTATACCTAACATTCAGCATCATTTGATGCACACCTTTGAAGTCTTAGTTGGTCCAGTGCTCATCATTTTTTCGATTTTCGCTTCTGTCAGATTTATTGAACCATACGAAACTCTGGACGTCTTTGAACCAGTGTTCCAGCCACCACACACAATTTGACCATAGAAGTCACATTTGGACTTCTCCAACACAACATCGTCGCGCTAAAGGAGATTCCTCTACTTATCTCGGTAGGTTTCTATTTGGCGTACTAACTGCTCAGGAGATATTGACTTACAGGTGTGGGTTTTTGTATGACTCTTGGACTCACATGTGTTGGTTTTTATCTAATAACTATTTTTCTTTCACCATTATCTTTGTTACATTCTCTTCCTCACAATTCCCTAAGGACTCTTGCTTCCCTTAGAGAAATATGTTTTGTTAAACCGTAAGATATGTTTCCTGTTGTTCAATTGTTAACAATACCGAACTGTTAAGCTACTACCCAGTAACTATGACCTGATTATAACATTGCCTCTCCAATTCAGCATGCTTAAGGACAATATGATTATTTTGTCTAGATTTTTGTAGTGTTCATGAAATGAAACTAGATGATATAATATGCAAAGTGTACACATTCACGTTAGGGTTTTTTTCTTTCCTTTACCTGCTTGATTGCCAATACTAACTTTAAACCTGATGTCCCAATGTCTATGACCTGTTGACACTGATATGTATTTGTTTTTAATTATGTAATAATTTGTAGCTCGGCTGAGTATGCAAATACTTTACAATTTTAATGATGTATCTATATGTATTTTTGTCTTGTTGTAATACAGCCCTGAAGAAGTCCCCGTAGGGACGAAACGCGTCGGCTGTGTCCTTTAACATTTGGAATAAATAAAGAAAAATCTTGTTTGAGAAAAAAAATTGTCCGGTTTCATATGAGACATTTCTTTTGTATATATCTTTTGTGCAAACTAGAAGACCTTAGTTTTCACATGTCCCTGTTGTGGTGCACCTTTGCTTAAAATTACGTCTGTATCTCGAAGTTCTATATAGAACTGCCATTGTGATGGTGGGTGGTTGTCAGTGTGCACACTACTCCCTCGTTGATATTTAGAGGGGAAATATTAATTGGGCTATTTTTGGTCAGGTGCTTCTTAAAGAAAGGTTCCACCATCCAACTTGCTTCTTTGTACCGGATAAAAGTGGTTTGGACAAAATCGGAGGTGAAATTCTTTTTGCGTTTTTGCTGACTTGCTTGTCTTTGAAGTGCTGTTTGGGGGGGATCCGGGTGTTTGTGGGTGGGTTTTGGGGTCTGGGAGCACTGCTGGCACAGTCTAATTTTGATTGCATTTGTTTTTCAGGAAATCCATGGTGGAAAAGGGTAGTTAGGGCCTAGCTGCACAGCGCGTTTGGACAGAATTGAAAGACGGCCGAAAAATATTGTAAGTATGAGATTTTCCATTTTTGCTTTTTGCCTGTTTGGGGGTGTTGTGCTTTTTTGCGGGTGGGTTGGCGGGTCTTAGGGCATTGCTGGGAAGGTCTAATACCGTATAAAAGTGGTTTGGAGAAAATCCATGCTGAAAAGCCTTTTGGCACTTTTTGTAACTTAGGGTTCGTTAGGGTTAGCACTAGCAGCAGTATTCCATGTGTTTGGGGGTGTTCTCGATTTTTGCAACTGGGTTCTCGGGTCTTGGAGCACTCGTGGGAATGTGTAATTTTGGTTGCAAGTGATTTGAAGAAAATCCATGGTGGGAAAGGGGGTATTTGGCCTAGTTGAAGAAAGTGTTTGCCACTATTCTTAACTTAGGGCTCGTTAGGGTTAGCAGTATTGTATTGCATGTGTTTGGGCGGGGGGCTGTTTGTGGGGTGTTTGCGAGTCTTGAAGCGATGCTGGGTATGGATACTTTTGCTTGCTTGCAAGTGGTTTGAATACAATCCACGGTGGGTAAGGGGGGATTTGGGCCTACTTTACTTTCAAAGTACGTTTTGTCACCATTTTTCTACTAGGCCTCGTTTTTTGAGATCTGATTGGGGGTCTTCTACATTTTTGCGACTGGGTTTAGTAAGGGTCTGGGAGCACTGCTGGGAAGGTCTAATTTTGTTCTAAAACACAGTTTACAGTACACCTAGCTTGAGGGGAAAGATCCGCTAAATTAATTCTCCCATACTTATTTTTCCTTCAAAAGGAGACTCAGACGGTGAAAGTGCGCACTTTCAAAAATATTGTACTGTCTATTAGGAAACTCAAAGTGTGACTTTTGCATTACACAGCGTACATACCTTATATTTATTTGTCAGTGGTGTTCTAATATCACTTCCCGTTTTTCCATCAATAATTACAGGCCTGGTTTCAGTCTGTGCAATGGGAAAAAAAGGATGAAGTCAGGCTTCACATTAGTGAGCCGCAATTCAGCATCCGCCAGGCAGGCAGTTGACAGGGTGTCTTCTGGTCACCAACATTGATGGACGGAGCGTCAGCTGGAATGGAGGAGTCCGGCTAATAAGAGGAATGGTTTGATGCATGCAACTTACCAAATTCAACAGGATAACTACAACAACATACAGATACAGTATCCATTCTTTTCTAATTATCTTTTAATTAATGTTATTGCTGTGAACTTGTATGAGTGTGACTCTGCATTTCTTTGATCTCTGCTTCTAAATTCATCCCTACAGCCATTCTCTAGGTTTTCCTTCTGCTATTTTTTAAACCTAATTTAATGTAAGAAGTGTTTCTCTGAGTGCAGAGATAGGCAAGTGAAAACGCATAATTATTACTGCAGCCCTGTACTGTCGCATTCTTTCATTCACGGTTGTCGAAAGTACTACTTACTTTTCAGTAACTTAAAAGATTTATGGTTAGCTTTGTACCCAAAGATTTCTTTATCTTCTATTATTGTTTGTCCATGCTGTGTTTTTTTTTTCTTCTCTCAACAAAACTTTCACAAAATCCACCATTCCCATCCATTTTCTAAACCCTAACCCTCTTCCCCCGGGCTGTGTGGTTTTGATTGATGTGTGACTAAATGACAGCAATAATTCCACATACTTGCTGGAAAGGATAAGGTCATAGCAACAGGCTGGTGAAGGAATCCGAGGATATATTTGATTCTTACTCAGCTTGACACTCAGTCACTATTGGCAAATGAAAGCAGATTTTCATGTGCGCCATCATCTTGATTGGTCATCAAGAACATCCTCCTCCTAGACGTGGCAAATTTACGCTGCTGTGTCCTTCACCTTCGGTACTATTTCTTGTAGTAGTAGCCAATGTCAAAGAAATTCAACGCAAGTACTAGTTATACTTTCAATACTTTACCATTTGTTAGGCTACATTGTGGCACTGTTCTAGTGTACTGTCACCTGCTATATTCTCTATCGTACCATTCTAATGCTACGGTAAGGACAAACAAGGTTTCATTTTCTTTTTTTGCAGATGCTGCAACTGCCACTGTGTAACACCACAAGTATCACCGCAATGATGACATTTCATCCACCCAGGATTGCCAACCTTAATCGCCATTTCGCGTGCAGCCAGCCCTCTGCCTAGCGCTATTTCCAAACACAAATTACAGGTAAGATAAGCGTTTGGGGGGAGGTACTATAATGGAGTATTAGGAGAGACGAGAGACTGACGGTCCTAGGACTATTGAATTCACTTACTCTGTGAGAGGCACTTAGTTTTGAAAACATTTGGGCCATTAGTACTTACACAACTTGAATCAAGATGCCACTTAAGTTTCTGGACTGTTAAACCCCCACCCACCAGCCTCAAATGCAGTAAAAAACACATATAATAAGATAAAGTTTAAAGTATTTTTATATATCCCTAATATAGATAATCTCCCGCAAGACCCAAACCACCCCCCCTCCCGAACCCCAACGAATGTCCATGATAACTAAGTCCAAAAAAATAGAAAACCCAACTCCCAATTCCCACCCCCCCAGAAGTCTTTAAAAAAGGGGCAAGGGACAGTCTCCTCCTACTGCTGGCTGCTGTTGACTTTTTGGGCCGGTCGGCATGCTCCTTGCGGAGGGTCTCGAGCAGGGTTTTGGTGTTGAGGAGCCCCTGCTCGAGGTAGGAAACCCTCAGGGAAAGGCGGTGCATCCTTTTTTTGGTACTGCTGTGGGGGGCAGCTGATTTCTTTGCTGCTCGGCGGTGGCAGGTGGCTGCGGTACCCCGGCTCCGTACCGCTGGAGACCTGCTGCGCTGACTGGCTGACCCAGGGAGCGCAGAGGAGGATGTAGGTGTCGCAGTCGATGTTGTTGACGTACTAGTCTGCGTGTCCTCCTCCTCCTGGGCCACTAGCCGCCGATATTCGGCGACAGTGGCCTCCAGCCTCCGTTGTCGGGCCCTTTTAGCCAGCTCCTTCCGAATCGGTTTGGAAGGAGCATCTATATGAAGAAAGAAAGACATAGTTTGTAACCAATGCTCTTTAAGATTAACACCAAATGATTCAGCAGAAATTTGTGTCACAGTAGAACTAGCAACTTGCAAGCGCAGTACATAACTATTGTGGCCAGTATCTATCTAACTTCCCACTTCTTCATCCTTGCTCTAACATTAGTGGGAGTTTAAGGAATCAATTCTACGAGCACTATGGACTCACTCCATTAGAGTCGACTATGACAGTACACCAGTCTTATTCTTCTTCTTCTCTCTTGTTTAGCAAAATTGGTACATTAACTTCTGCAAGCCGTCATAATGCCAGCGCAGTCAACTTGCACCCGAGAAAAACAGACGCCCGCCATGATGAGTGAGACAGACTTGCGTTACTGTACCAGTCCAGTACATGCAGGTGGTGATGCTCTTACTTTTCTATTATGGTTGGCACTGAGAATACTCTGTTACAAGGGCTACTGCTTAATTAATTTAACTTTCACCTTACAGTGCCAATGAATACTAGAAAAGGAAAATGAAGAAGATAAATAATCTGATTATCTATCACTGCACATGGTATGTATTTGCTTACATATGGGATGACTTTAGGTGCTTTGCTTTTTATTGAGTGAACAGTGGTACATCCACACATGAATGACCGAGTTCTACTAAACTTATTAACAGAGGTAGTGAGTGGCCATCGTAATGGCCAGATATATGCTGTGCTTGCAATACAAACAATTGCTACTATTCATTGTAGTATTCGGACAAAATTACAACTTCTTTTCCTTGCCTTTCCTACACTGGGACGGACGTGCGGGTGCGGTGTTACATGCTCTTCAAAGTAACACTTAGTTCATCCAGTGACCGCCTACTCTCTCTAGATACACATATGCTATCTAAGAGTCAAATAGTACCATAATCCAGGTATCTATCCATTCAAACTATATGTCAATCATTCTTCTTCATGTCTCTCTCTAAAGGAGCAAGTCTTAGACTCTTACGTAGTGATATAAAAGAATACAGTGTGATAAATGGTAATAATGTAATAAAATGTGAAACCCCTAGTGGTTGTTTATTGTTTCCAGAATTCACTTTGCTTAAAACAAAAGAGGGATTTAGTGATAAGCAAGGAGGGTAATTACACCAGAGCAGGCTCAGAAAACTTCCTGGATCGGAAAACCTGAACCACTAGATCAC